>NC_140585.1:121712303-121717303 GCF_964204655.1 Triturus cristatus | reverse complement strand
CTCTACCATTTGAGCTAATTCCCCTGTGTGCTCACTCAGCATCACATTTCAAAAGTAACGTTACTGCTGTCCACACTTTATTTTAAGTCTAATTGCCCATAACATGAGTGTTCAGTTCACTCCTAACTGATGCCTTAACTACACCTAGGGGATGTTTTACACTTCAGGTTGGCATGTTTAGTACTTGAATAGGAGTGATATCACTGTATGTTAACCTAGACTCAGGCCCTACCTAATCTTGGAGATACATTTCTCATGAATGAGTAACCAAGGGAGATACAATTTTTAGGAGTTAGTGCATGTCTAATGCAAGATTAATCACCATATTATGAGAGCCAATGCAATCATCCAGCAAAAAATACTCGTTTTCGCCCAACGTGGGGCTCGAACCCACGACCCTGAGATTAAGAGTCTCATGCTCTACCGACTGAGCTAGCCGAGCTCCCACTTAAATATGGTATGCAGACTCATCATTTTTTATTAAGGAAAACTGTTTCTGGATATTCCTCTGCTCTTGTTTTGCAAGGAACTTCACTTTTATACATCCTTCAGAGGAAAGAATGTCAAGTAAAATAAGACGAAATGAAAATGGAAGGTGTGAAATTTTCATTTTGAGATTGCATAAGAAATCAAATTCCTCTCACGTGCTATAGAATACCTAAACACTTTTGATTAAACCACTTTAGTTGTTATAATGACACCAAAATTGAAAGCCATCTGTGACTTTTCTGTTCTTACTCTGCAACAACCATGGCAATTACAAGTTAAAAAGTAAAATGTATGCAAATTTTAGAATGGAGAATGCGGGCATCGATCCCGCTACCTCTCGCATGCTAAGCGAGCGCTCTACCATTTGAGCTAATTCCCCTGTGTGCTCACTCAGCATCACATTTCAAAAGTAACTTTACTGCTGTCCACACTTTATTTTAAGTCTAATTGCCCATAACATGAGTGTTCAGTTCACTCCTAACTGATGCCTTAACTACACCTAGGGGATGTTTTACACTTCAGGTTGGCATGTTTAGTACTTGAATAGGAGTGATATCACTGTATGTTAACCTAGACTCAGGCCCTACCTAATCTTGGAGATACATTTCTCATGAATGAGTAACCAAGGGAGATACAATTTTTAGGAGTTAGTGCATGTCTAATGCAAGATTAATCACCATATTATGAGAGCCAATGCTATCATCCAGCAAAAAATACTCGTTTTCGCCCAACGTGGGGCTCGAACCCACGACCCTGAGATTAAGAGTCTCATGCTCTACCGACTGAGCTAGCCGGGCTCCCACTTAAATATGGTATGCAGACTCATCATTTTTTATTAAGGAAAACTGTTTCTGGATATTCCTCTGCTCTTGTTTTGCAAGGAACTTCACTTTTATACATCCTTCAGAGGAAAGAATGTCAAGTAAAATAAGACGAAATGAAAATGGAAGGTGTGAAATTTTCATTTTGAGATTGCATAAGAAATCAAATTCCTCTCACGTGCTATAGAATACCTAAACACTTTTGATTAAACCACTTTAGTTGTTATAATGACACCAAATTTGAAAGCCATCTGTGACTTTTCTGTTCTTACTCTGCAACAACCATGGCAATTACAAGTTAAAAAGTAAAATGCATGCAAATTTTAGAATGGAGAATGCGGGCATCGATCCCGCTACCTCTCGCATGCTAAGCGAGCGCTCTACCATTTGAGATAATTCCCCTGTGTGCTCACTCAGCATCACATTTCAAAAGTAACGTTACTGCTGTCCACACTTTATTTTAAGTCTAATTGCCCATAACATGAGTGTTCAGTTCACTCCTAACTGATGCCTTAACTACACCTAGGGGATGTTTTACACTTCAGGTTGGCATGTTTAGTACTTGAATAGGAGTGATATCACTGTATGTTAACCTAGACTCAGGCCCTACCTAATCTTGGAGATACATTTCTCATGAATGAGTAACCAAGGGAGATACAATTTTTAGGAGTTAGTGCATGTCTAATGCAAGATTAATCACCATATTATGAGAGCCAATGCTATCATCCAGCAAAAAATACTCGTTTTCGCCCCACGTGGGGCTCGAACCCACGACCCTGAGATTAAGAGTCTCATGCTCTACCGACTGAGCTAGCCGGGCTCCCACTTAAATATGGTATGCAGACTCATCAATTTTTATTAAGGAAAACTGTTTCTGGATATTCCTCTGCTCTTGTTTTGCAAGGAACTTCACTTTTATACATCCTTCAGAGGAAAGAATGTCAAGTAAAATAAGACGAAATGAAAATGGAAGGTGTGAAATTTTCATTTTGAGATTGCATAAGAAATCAAATTCCTCTCACGTGCTATAGAATACCTAAACACTTTTGATTAAACCACTTTAGTTGTTATAATGACACCAAAATTGAAAGCCATCTGTGACTTTTCTGTTCTTACTCTGCAACAACCATGGCAATTACAAGTTAAAAAGTAAAATGTATGCAAATTTTAGAATGGAGAATGCGGGCATCGATCCCGCTACCTCTCGCATGCTAAGCGAGCGCTCTACCATTTGAGCTAATTCCCCTGTGTGCTCACTCAGCATCACATTTCAAAAGTAACGTTACTGCTGTCCACACTTTATTTTAAGTCTAATTGCCCATAACATGAGTGTTCAGTTCACTCCTAACTGATGCCTTAACTACACCTAGGGGATGTTTTACACTTCAGGTTGGCATGTTTAGTACTTGAATAGGAGTGATATCACTGTATGTTAACCTAGACTCAGGCCCTACCTAATCTTGGAGATACATTTCTCATGAATGAGTAACCAAGGGAGATACAATTTTTAGGAGTTAGTGCATGTCTAATGCAAGATTAATCACCATATTATGAGAGCCAATGCAATCATCCAGCAAAAAATACTCGTTTTCACCCAACGTGGGGCTCGAACCCACGACCCTGAGATTAAGAGTCTCATGCTCTACCGACTGAGCTAGCCGAGCTCCCACTTAAATATGGTATGCAGACTCATCATTTTTTATTAAGGAAAACTGTTTCTGGATATTCCTCTGCTCTTGTTTTGCAAGGAACTTCACTTTTATACATCCTTCAGAGGAAAGAATGTCAAGTAAAATAAGACGAAATGAAAATGGAAGGTGTGAAATTTTCATTTTGAGATTGCATAAGAAATCAAATTCCTCTCACGTGCTATAGAATACCTAAACACTTTTGATTAAACCACTTTAGTTGTTATAATGACACCAAATTTGAAAGCCATCTGTGACTTTTCTGTTCTTACTCTGCAACAACCATGGCAATTACAAGTTAAAAAGTAAAATGTATGCAAATTTTAGAATGGAGAATGCGGGCACGATCCCGCTACCTCTCGCATGCTAAGCGAGCGCTCTACCATTTGAGCTAATTCCCCTGTGTGCTCACTCAGCATCACATTTCAAAAGTAACGTTACTGCTGTCCACACTTTATTTTAAGTCTAATTGCCCATAACATGAGTGTTCAGTTCACTCCTAAATGATGCCTTAACTACACCTAGGGGATGTTTTACACTTCAGGTTGGCATGTTTAGTACTTGAATAGGAGTGATATCACTGTATGTTAACCTAGACTCAGGCCCTATATAATCTTGGAGATACATTTCTCATGAATGAGTAACCAAGGGAGATACAATTTTTAGGAGTTAGTGCATGTCTAATGCAAGATTAATCACCATATTATGAGAGCCAATGCTATCATCCAGCAAAAAATACTTGTTTTCGCCCAACGTGGGGCTCGAACCCACGACCCGAAGATTAAGAGTCTCATGCTCTACCGACTGAGCTAGCCGGGATCCCACTTAAATACGGTATGCAGACTCATCATTTTTTATTAAGGAAAACTGTTTCTGGATATTCCTCTGCTCTTGTTTTGCAAGGAACTTCACTTTTATACATCCTTCAGAGGAAAGAATGTCAAGTAAAATAAGACGAAATGAAAATGGAAGGTGTGAAATTTTCATTTTGAGATTGCATAAGAAATCAAATTCCTCTCACGTGCTATAGAATACCTAAACACTTTTGATTAAACCACTTTAGTTGTTATAATGACACCAAATTTGAAAGCCATCTGTGACTTTTCTGTTCTTACTCTGCAACAACCATGGCAATTACAAGTTAAAAAGTAAAATGTATGCAAATTTTAGAATGGAGAATGCGGGCATCGATCCCGCTACCTCTCGCATGCTAAGCGAGCGCTCTACCATTTGAGCTAATTCCCCTGTGTGCTCACTCACCATCACATTTCAAAAGTAACTTTACTGCTGTCCACACTTTATTTTAAGTCTAATTGCCCATAACATGAGTGTTCAGTTCACTCCTAAATGATGCCTTAACTACACCTAGGGGATGTTTTACACTTCAGGTTGGCATGTTTAGTACTTGAATAGGAGTGATATCACTGTATGTTAACCTAGACTCAGGCCCTACCTAATCTTGGAGATACATTTCTCATGAATGAGTAACCAAGGGAGATACAATTTTTAGGAGTTAGTGCATGTCTAATGCAAGATTAATCACCATATTATGAGAGCCAATGCAATCATCCAGCAAAAAATACTCGTTTTCGCCCAACGTGGGGCTCGAACCGACGACCCGAAGATTAAGAGTCTCATGCTCTACCGACTGAGCTAGCCGGGATCCCACTTAAATATGGTATGCAGACTCATCATTTTTTATGAAGGAAAACTGTTTCTGGATATTCCTCTGCTCTTGTTTTGCAAGGAACTTCACTTTTATACATCCTTCAGAGGAAAGAATGTCAAGTAAAATAAGACGAAATGAAAATGGAAGGTGTGAAATTTTCATTTTGAGATTGCATAAGAAATCAAATTCCTCTCACGTGCTATAGAATACCTAAACACTTTTGATTAAACCACTTTAGTTGTTATAATGACACCAAATTTGAAAGCCATCTGTGACTTTTCTGTTCTTACTCTGCAACAACCATGGCAATTACAAGTTAAAAAGTAAAATGTA
>NC_140585.1:121702303-121707303 GCF_964204655.1 Triturus cristatus | reverse complement strand
GTGACTTTTCTGTTCTATACTCTGCAACAACCATGGCAATTACAAGTTAAAAAGTAAAATGTATGCAAATTTTAGAATGGAGAATGCGGGCATCGATCCCGCTACCTCTCGCATGCTAAGCGAGCGCTCTACCATTTGAGCTAATTCCCCTGCGTGCTCACTCAGCATCACATTTCAAAAGTAACGTTACTGCTGTCCACACTTTATTTTAAGTCTAATTGCCCATAACATGAGTGTTCAGTTCACTCCTAACTGATGCCTTAACTACACCTAGGGGATGTTTTACACTTCAGGTTGGCATGTTTAGTACTTGAATAGGAGTGATATCACTGTATGTTAACCTAGACTCAGGCCCTACCTAATCTTGGAGATACATTTCTCATGAATGAGTAACCAAGGGAGATACAATTTTTAGGAGTTAGTGCATGTCTAATGCAAGATTAATCACCATATTATGAGAGCCAATGCTATCATCCAGCAAAAAATACTCGTTTTCGCCCAACGTGGGGCTCGAACCCACGACCCTGAGATTAAGAGTCTCATGCTCTACCGACTGAGCTAGCCGAGCTCCCACTTAAATATGGTATGCAGACTCATCATTTTTTATTAAGGAAAACTGTTTCTGGATATTCCTCTGCTCTTGTTTTGCAAGGAACTTCACTTTTATACATCCTTCAGAGGAAAGAATGTCAAGTAAAATAAGACGAAATGAAAATGGAAGGTGTGAAATTTTCATTTTGAGATTGCATAAGAAATCAAATTCCTCTCACGTGCTATAGAATACCTAAACACTTTTGATTAAACCACTTTAGTTGTTATAATGACACCAAATTTGAAAGCCATCTGTGACTTTTCTGTTCTTACTCTGCAACAACCATGGCAATTACAAGTTAAAAAGTAAAATGTATGCAAATTTTAGAATGGAGAATGCGGGCACGATCCCGCTACCTCTCGCATGCTAAGCGAGCGCTCTACCATTTGAGCTAATTCCCCTGTGTGCTCACTCAGCATCACATTTCAAAAGTAACGTTACTGCTGTCCACACTTTATTTTAAGTCTAATTGCCCATAACATGAGTGTTCAGTTCACTCCTAAATGATGCCTTAACTACACCTAGGGGATGTTTTACACTTCAGGTTGGCATGTTTAGTACTTGAATAGGAGTGATATCACTGTATGTTAACCTAGACTCAGGCCCTATATAATCTTGGAGATACATTTCTCATGAATGAGTAACCAAGGGAGATACAATTTTTAGGAGTTAGTGCATGTCTAATGCAAGATTAATCACCATATTATGAGAGCCAATGCTATCATCCAGCAAAAAATACTTGTTTTCGCCCAACGTGGGGCTCGAACCCACGACCCGAAGATTAAGAGTCTCATGCTCTACCGACTGAGCTAGCCGGGATCCCACTTAAATATGGTATGCAGACTCATCATTTTTTATTAAGGAAAACTGTTTCTGGATATTCCTCTGCTCTTGTTTTGCAAGGAACTTCACTTTTATACATCCTTCAGAGGAAAGAATGTCAAGTAAAATAAGACGAAATGAAAATGGAAGGTGTGAAATTTTCATTTTGAGATTGCATAAGAAATCAAATTCCTCTCACGTGCTATAGAATACCTAAACACTTTTGATTAAACCACTTTAGTTGTTATAATGACACCAAATTTGAAAGCCATCTGTGACTTTTCTGTTCTTACTCTGCAACAACCATGGCAATTACAAGTTAAAAAGTAAAATGTATGCAAATTTTAGAATGGAGAATGCGGGCATCGATCCCGCTACCTCTCGCATGCTAAGCGAGCGCTCTACCATTTGAGCTAATTCCCCTGTGTGCTCACTCACCATCACATTTCAAAAGTAACTTTACTGCTGTCCACACTTTATTTTACGTCTAATTGCCCATAACATGAGTGTTCAGTTCACTCCTAAATGATGCCTTAACTACACCTAGGGGATGTTTTACACTTCAGGTTGGCATGTTTAGTACTTGAATAGGAGTGATATCACTGTATGTTAACCTAGACTCAGGCCCTACCTAATCTTGGAGATACATTTCTCATGAATGAGTAACCAAGGGAGATACAATTTTTAGGAGTTAGTGCATGTCTAATGCAAGATTAATCACCATATTATGAGAGCCAATGCAATCATCCAGCAAAAAATACTCGTTTTCGCCCAACGTGGGGCTCGAACCGACGACCCGAAGATTAAGAGTCTCATGCTCTACCGACTGAGCTAGCCGGGATCCCACTTAAATATGGTATGCAGACTCATCATTTTTTATGAAGGAAAACTGTTTCTGGATATTCCTCTGCTCTTGTTTTGCAAGGAACTTCACTTTTATACATCCTTCAGAGGAAAGAATGTCAAGTAAAATAAGACGAAATGAAAATGGAAGGTGTGAAATTTTCATTTTGAGATTGCATAAGAAATCAAATTCCTCTCACGTGCTATAGAATACCTAAACACTTTTGATTAAACCACTTTAGTTGTTATAATGACACCAAATTTGAAAGCCATCTGTGACTTTTCTGTTCTTACTCTGCAACAACCATGGCAATTACAAGTTAAAAAGTAAAATGTATGCAAATTTTAGAATGGAGAATGCGGGCATCGATCCCGCTACCTCTCGCATGCTAAGCGAGCGCTCTACCATTTGAGCTAATTCCCCTGCGTGCTCACTCAGCATCACATTTCAAAAGTAACGTTACTGCTGTCCACACTTTATTTTAAGTCTAATTGCCCATAACATGAGTGTTCAGTTCACTCCTAACTGATGCCTTAACTACACCTAGGGGATGTTTTACACTTCAGGTTGGCATGTTTAGTACTTGAATAGGAGTGATATCACTGTATGTTAACCTAGACTCAGGCCCTACCTAATCTTGGAGATACATTTCTCATGAATGAGTAACCAAGGGAGATACAATTTTTAGGAGTTAGTGCATGTCTAATGCAAGATTAATCACCATATTATGAGAGCCAATGCTATCATCCAGCAAAAAATACTCGTTTTCGCCCAACGTGGGGCTCGAACCCACGACCCTGAGATTAAGAGTCTCATGCTCTACCGACTGAGCTAGCCGAGCTCCCACTTAAATATGGTATGCAGACTCATCATTTTTTATTAAGGAAAACTGTTTCTGGATATTCCTCTGCTCTTGTTTTGCAAGGAACTTCACTTTTATACATCCTTCAGAGGAAAGAATGTCAAGTAAAATAAGACGAAATGAAAATGGAAGGTGTGAAATTTTCATTTTGAGATTGCATAAGAAATCAAATTCCTCTCACGTGCTATAGAATACCTAAACACTTTTGATTAAACCACTTTAGTTGTTATAATGACACCAAATTTGAAAGCCATCTGTGACTTTTCTGTTCTTACTCTGCAACAACCATGGCAATTACAAGTTAAAAAGTAAAATGTATGCAAATTTTAGAATGGAGAATGCGGGCACGATCCCGCTACCTCTCGCATGCTAAGCGAGCGCTCTACCATTTGAGCTAATTCCCCTGTGTGCTCACTCAGCATCACATTTCAAAAGTAACGTTACTGCTGTCCACACTTTATTTTAAGTCTAATTGCCCATAACATGAGTGTTCAGTTCACTCCTAAATGATGCCTTAACTACACCTAGGGGATGTTTTACACTTCAGGTTGGCATGTTTAGTACTTGAATAGGAGTGATATCACTGTATGTTAACCTAGACTCAGGCCCTATATAATCTTGGAGATACATTTCTCATGAATGAGTAACCAAGGGAGATACAATTTTTAGGAGTTAGTGCATGTCTAATGCAAGATTAATCACCATATTATGAGAGCCAATGCTATCATCCAGCAAAAAATACTTGTTTTCGCCCAACGTGGGGCTCGAACCCACGCCCCGAAGATTAAGAGTCTCATGCTCTACCGACTGAGCTAGCCGGGATCCCACTTAAATATGGTATGCAGACTCATCATTTTTTATTAAGGAAAACTGTTTCTGGATATTCCTCTGCTCTTGTTTTGCAAGGAACTTCACTTTTATACATCCTTCAGAGGAAAGAATGTCAAGTAAAATAAGACGAAATGAAAATGGAAGGTGTGAAATTTTCATTTTGAGATTGCATAAGAAATCAAATTCCTCTCACGTGCTATAGAATACCTAAACACTTTTGATTAAACCACTTTAGTTGTTATAATGACACCAAATTTGAAAGCCATCTGTGACTTTTCTGTTCTTACTCTGCAACAACCATGGCAATTACAAGTTAAAAAGTAAAATGTATGCAAATTTTAGAATGGAGAATGCGGGTATCGATCCCGCTACCTCTCGCATGCTAAGCGAGCGCTCTACCATTTGAGCTAATTCCCCTGTGTGCTCACTCACCATCACATTTCAAAAGTAACTTTACTGCTGTCCACACTTTATTTTAAGTCTAATTGCCCATAACATGAGTGTTCAGTTCACTCCTAAATGATGCCTTAACTACACCTAGGGGATGTTTTACACTTCAGGTTGGCATGTTTAGTACTTGAATAGGAGTGATATCACTGTATGTTAACCTAGACTCAGGCCCTACCTAATCTTGGAGATACATTTCTCATGAATGAGTAACCAAGGGAGATACAATTTTTAGGAGTTAGTGCATGTCTAATGCAAGATTAATCACCATATTATGAGAGCCAATGCAATCATCCAGCAAAAAATACTCGTTTTCGCCCAACGTGGGGCTCGAACCGACGACCCGAAGATTAAGAGTCTCATGCTCTACCGACTGAGCTAGCCGGGATCCCACTTAAATATGGTATGCAGACTCATCATTTTTTATGAAGGAAAACTGTTTCTGGATATTCCTCTGCTCTTGTTTTGCAAGGAACTTCACTTTTATACATCCTTCAGAGGAAAGAATGTCAAGTAAAATAAGACGAAATGAAAATGGAAGGTGTGAAATTTTCATTTTGAGATTGCATAAGAAATCAAATTCCTCTCACGTGCTATAGAAT
>NC_140585.1:121697303-121699803 GCF_964204655.1 Triturus cristatus | reverse complement strand
GAAATCAAATTCCTCTCACGTGCTATAGAATACCTAAACACTTTTGATTAAACCACTTTAGTTGTTATAATGACACCAAATTTGAAAGCCATCTGTGACTTTTCTGTTCTTACTCTGCAACAACCATGGCAATTACAAGTTAAAAAGTAAAATGTATGCAAATTTTAGAATGGAGAATGCGGGCACGATCCCGCTACCTCTCGCATGCTAAGCGAGCGCTCTACCATTTGAGCTAATTCCCCTGTGTGCTCACTCAGCATCACATTTCAAAAGTAACGTTACTGCTGTCCACACTTTATTTTAAGTCTAATTGCCCATAACATGAGTGTTCAGTTCACTCCTAAATGATGCCTTAACTACACCTAGGGGATGTTTTACACTTCAGGTTGGCATGTTTAGTACTTGAATAGGAGTGATATCACTGTATGTTAACCTAGACTCAGGCCCTACCTAATCTTGGAGATACATTTCTCATGAATGAGTAACCAAGGGAGATACAATTTTTAGGAGTTAGTGCATGTCTAATGCAAGATTAATCACCATATTATGAGAGCCAATGCAATCATCCAGCAAAAAATACTCGTTTTCGCCCAACGTGGGGCTCGAACCCACGACCCGAAGATTAAGAGTCTCATGCTCTACCGACTGAGCTAGCCGGGATCCCACTTAAATATGGTATGCAGACTCATCATTTTTTATTAAGGAAAACCGTTTCTGGATATTCCTCTGCTCTTGTTTTGCAAGGAACTTCACTTTTATACATCCTTCAGAGGAAAGAATGTCAAGTAAAATAAGACGAAATGAAAATGGAAGGTGTGAAATTTTCATTTTGAGATTGCATAAGAAATCAAATTCCTCTCACGTGCTATAGAATACCTAAACACTTTTGATTAAACCACTTTAGTTGTTATAATGACACCAAAATTGAAAGCCATCTGTGACTTTTCTGTTCTTACTCTGCAACAACCATGGCAATTACAAATTAAAAAGTAAAATGTATGCAAATTTTAGAATGGAGAATGCGGGCATCGATCCCGCTACCTCTCGCATGCTAAGCGAGCGCTCTACCATTTGAGCTAATTCCCCTGTGTGCTCACTCAGCATCACATTTCAAAAGTAACGTTACTGCTGTCCACACTTTATTTTAAGTCTAATTGCCCATAACATGAGTGTTCAGTTCACTCCTAACTGATGCCTTAACTACACCTAGGGGATGTTTTACACTTCAGGTTGGCATGTTTAGTACTTGAATAGGAGTGATATCACTGTATGTTAACCTAGACTCAGGCCCTACCTAATCTTGGAGATACATTTCTCATGAATGAGTAACCAAGGGAGATACAATTTTTAGGAGTTAGTGCATGTCTAATGCAAGATTAATCACCATATTATGAGAGCCAATGCAATCATCCAGCAAAAAATACTCGTTTTCGCCCAACGTGGGGCTCGAACCCACGACCCTGAGATTAAGAGTCTCATGCTCTACCGACTGAGCTAGCCGAGGTCCCACTTAAATATGGTATGCAGACTCATCATTTTTTATTAAGGAAAACTGTTTCTGGATATTCCTCTGCTCTTGTTTTGCAAGGAACTTCACTTTTATACATCCTTCAGAGGAAAGAATGTCAAGTAAAATAAGACGAAATGAAAATGGAAGGTGTGAAATTTTCATTTTGAGATTGCATAAGAAATCAAATTCCTCTCACGTGCTATAGAATACCTAAACACTTTTGATTAAACCACTTTAGTTGTTATAATGACACCAAAATTGAAAGCCATCTGTGACTTTTCTGTTCTTACTCTGCAACAACCATGGCAATTACAAGTTAAAAAGTAAAATGTATGCAAATTTTAGAATGGAGAATGCGGGCATCGATCCCGCTACCTCTCGCATGCTAAGCGAGCGCTCTACCACTTGAGCTAATTCCCCTGTGTGCTCACTCAGCATCACATTTCAAAAGTAACTTTACTGCTGTCCACACTTTATTTTAAGTCTAATTGCCCATAACATGAGTGTTCAGTTCACTCCTAACTGATGCCTTAACTACACCTAGGGGATGTTTTACACTTCAGGTTGGCATGTTTAGTACTTGAATAGGAGTGATATCACTGTATGTTAACCTAGACTCAGGCCCTACCTAATCTTGGAGATACATTTCTCATGAATGAGTAACCAAGGGAGATACAATTTTTAGGAGTTAGTGCATGTCTAATGCAAGATTAATCACCATATTATGAGAGCCAATGCTATCATCCAGCAAAAAATACTCGTTTTCGCCCAACGTGGGGCTCGAACCCACGACCCTGAGATTAAGAGTCTCATGCTCTACCGACTGAGCTAGCCGGGCTCCCACTTAAATATGGTATGCAGACTCATCATTTTTTATTAAGGAAAACTGTTTCTGGATATTCCTCTGCTCTTGTTTTGCAAGGAACTTCACTTTTATACATCCTTCAGAGGAAAGAATGTCAAGTAAAATAAGACGAAATGAAAATGGAA
>NC_140585.1:121689803-121692303 GCF_964204655.1 Triturus cristatus | reverse complement strand
CACTTTTATACATCCTTCAGAGGAAAGAATGTCAAGTAAAATAAGACGAAATGAAAATGGAAGGTGTGAAATTTTCATTTTGAGATTGCATAAGAAATCAAATTCCTCTCACGTGCTATAGAATACCTAAACACTTTTGATTAAACCACTTTAGTTGTTATAATGACACCAAATTTGAAAGCCATCTGTGACTTTTCTGTTCTTACTCTGCAACAACCATGGCAATTACAAGTTAAAAAGTAAAATGTATGCAAATTTTAGAATGGAGAATGCGGGCATCGATCCCGCTACCTCTCGCATGCTAAGCGAGCGCTCTACCATTTGAGCTAATTCCCCTATGTGCTCACTCAGCATCACATTTCAAAAGTAACGTTACTGCTGTCCACACTTTATTTTAAGTCTAATTGCCCATAACATGAGTGTTCAGTTCACTCCTAACTGATGCCTTAACTACACCTAGGGGATGTTTTACACTTCAGGTTGGCATGTTTAGTACTTGAATAGGAGTGATATCACTGTATGTTAACCTAGACTCAGGCCCTACCTAATCTTGGAGATACATTTCTCATGAATGAGTAACCAAGGGAGATACAATTTTTAGGAGTTAGTGCATGTCTAATGCAAGATTAATCACCATATTATGAGAGCCAATGCTATCATCCAGCAAAAAATACTCGTTTTCGCCCAACGTGGGGCTCGAACCGACGACCCGAAGATTAAGAGTCTCATGCTCTACCGACTGAGCTAGCCGGGATCCCACTTAAATATGGTATGCAGACTCATCATTTTTTATGAAGGAAAACTGTTTCTGGATATTCCTCTGCTCTTGTTTTGCAAGGAACTTCACTTTTATACATCCTTCAGAGGAAAGAATGTCAAGTAAAATAAGACGAAATGAAAATGGAAGGTGTGAAATTTTCATTTTGAGATTGCATAAGAAATCAAATTCCTCTCACGTGCTATAGAATACCTAAACACTTTTGATTAAACCACTTTAGTTGTTATAATGACACCAAATTTGAAAGCCATCTGTGACTTTTCTGTTCTTACTCTGCAACAACCATGGCAATTACAAGTTAAAAAGTAAAATGTATGCAAATTTTAGAATGGAGAATGCGGGCATCGATCCCGCTACCTCTCGCATGCTAAGCGAGCGCTCTACCATTTGAGCTAATTCCCCTGCGTGCTCACTCAGCATCACATTTCAAAAGTAACGTTACTGCTGTCCACACTTTATTTTAAGTCTAATTGCCCATAACATGAGTGTTCAGTTCACTCCTAACTGATGCCTTAACTACACCTAGGGGATGTTTTACACTTCAGGTTGGCATGTTTAGTACTTGAATAGGAGTGATATCACTGTATGTTAACCTAGACTCAGGCCCTACCTAATCTTGGAGATACATTTCTCATGAATGAGTAACCAAGGGAGATACAATTTTTAGGAGTTAGTGCATGTCTAATGCAAGATTAATCACCATATTATGAGAGCCAATGCTATCATCCAGCAAAAAATACTCGTTTTCGCCCAACGTGGGGCTCGAACCCACGACCCTGAGATTAAGAGTCTCATGCTCTACCGACTGAGCTAGCCGAGCTCCCACTTAAATATGGTATGCAGACTCATCATTTTTTATTAAGGAAAACTGTTTCTGGATATTCCTCTGCTCTTGTTTTGCAAGGAACTTCACTTTTATACATCCTTCAGAGGAAAGAATGTCAAGTAAAATAAGACGAAATGAAAATGGAAGGTGTGAAATTTTCATTTTGAGATTGCATAAGAAATCAAATTCCTCTCACGTGCTATAGAATACCTAAACACTTTTGATTAAACCACTTTAGTTGTTATAATGACACCAAATTTGAAAGCCATCTGTGACTTTTCTGTTCTTACTCTGCAACAACCATGGCAATTACAAGTTAAAAAGTAAAATGTATGCAAATTTTAGAATGGAGAATGCGGGCACGATCCCGCTACCTCTCGCATGCTAAGCGAGCGCTCTACCATTTGAGCTAATTCCCCTGTGTGCTCACTCAGCATCACATTTCAAAAGTAACGTTACTGCTGTCCACACTTTATTTTAAGTCTAATTGCCCATAACATGAGTGTTCAGTTCACTCCTAAATGATGCCTTAACTACACCTAGGGGATGTTTTACACTTCAGGTTGGCATGTTTAGTACTTGAATAGGAGTGATATCACTGTATGTTAACCTAGACTCAGGCCCTATATAATCTTGGAGATACATTTCTCATGAATGAGTAACCAAGGGAGATACAATTTTTAGGAGTTAGTGCATGTCTAATGCAAGATTAATCACCATATTATGAGAGCCAATGCTATCATCCAGCAAAAAATACTTGTTTTCGCCCAACGTGGGGCTCGAACCCACGACCCGAAGATTAAGAGTCTCATGCTCTACCGACTGAGCTAGCCGGGATCCCACTTAAATATGGTATGCAGACTCATCATTTTTTATTAAGGAAAACTGTTTCTGGA
>NC_140585.1:121682303-121684803 GCF_964204655.1 Triturus cristatus | reverse complement strand
AGGTCCCACTTAAATATGGTATGCAGACTCATCATTTTTTATTAAGGAAAACTGTTTCTGGATATTCCTCTGCTCTTGTTTTGCAAGGAACTTCACTTTTATACATCCTTCAGAGGAAAGAATGTCAAGTAAAATAAGACGAAATGAAAATGGAAGGTGTGAAATTTTCATTTTGAGATTGCATAAGAAATCAAATTCCTCTCACGTGCTATAGAATACCTAAACACTTTTGATTAAACCACTTTAGTTGTTATAATGACACCAAAATTGAAAGCCATCTGTGACTTTTCTGTTCTTACTCTGCAACAACCATGGCAATTACAAGTTAAAAAGTAAAATGTATGCAAATTTTAGAATGGAGAATGCGGGCATCGATCCCGCTACCTCTCGCATGCTAAGCGAGCGCTCTACCACTTGAGCTAATTCCCCTGTGTGCTCACTCAGCATCACATTTCAAAAGTAACTTTACTGCTGTCCACACTTTATTTTAAGTCTAATTGCCCATAACATGAGTGTTCAGTTCACTCCTAACTGATGCCTTAACTACACCTAGGGGATGTTTTACACTTCAGGTTGGCATGTTTAGTACTTGAATAGGAGTGATATCACTGTATGTTAACCTAGACTCAGGCCCTACCTAATCTTGGAGATACATTTCTCATGAATGAGTAACCAAGGGAGATACAATTTTTAGGAGTTAGTGCATGTCTAATGCAAGATTAATCACCATATTATGAGAGCCAATGCTATCATCCAGCAAAAAATACTCGTTTTCGCCCAACGTGGGGCTCGAACCCACGACCCTGAGATTAAGAGTCTCATGCTCTACCGACTGAGCTAGCCGGGCTCCCACTTAAATATGGTATGCAGACTCATCATTTTTTATTAAGGAAAACTGTTTCTGGATATTCCTCTGCTCTTGTTTTGCAAGGAACTTCACTTTTATACATCCTTCAGAGGAAAGAATGTCAAGTAAAATAAGACGAAATGAAAATGGAAGGTGTGAAATTTTCATTTTGAGATTGCATAAGAAATCAAATTCCTCTCACGTGCTATAGAATACCTAAACACTTTTGATTAAACCACTTTAGTTGTTATAATGACACCAAATTTGAAAGCCATCTGTGACTTTTCTGTTCTTACTCTGCAACAACCATGGCAATTACAAGTTAAAAAGTAAAATGTATGCAAATTTTAGAATGGAGAATGCGGGCATCGATCCCGCTACCTCTCGCATGCTAAGCGAGCGCTCTACCATTTGAGCTAATTCCCCTGTGTGCTCACTCAGCATCACATTTCAAAAGTAACGTTACTGCTGTCCACACTTTATTTTAAGTCTAATTGCCCATAACATGAGTGTTCAGTTCACTCCTAACTGATGCCTTAACTACACCTAGGGGATGTTTTACACTTCAGGTTGGCATGTTTAGTACTTGAATAGGAGTGATATCACTGTATGTTAACCTAGACTCAGGCCCTACCTAATCTTGGAGATACATTTCTCATGAATGAGTAACCAAGGGAGATACAATTTTTAGGAGTTAGTGCATGTCTAATGCAAGATTAATCACCATATTATGAGAGCCAATGCTATCATCCAGCAAAAAATACTTGTTTTCGCCCAACGTGGGGCTCGAACCCACAACCCTGAGATTAAGCGTCTCATGCTCTACCGACTGAGCTAGCCTGGCTCCCACTTAAATATGGTATGCAGACTCATCATTTTTTATTAAGGAAAACTGTTTCTGGATATTCCTCTGCTCTTGTTTTGCAAGGAACTTCACTTTTATACATCCTTCAGAGGAAAGAATGTCAAGTAAAATAAGACGAAATGAAAATGGAAGGTGTGAAATTTTCATTTTGAGATTGCATAAGAAATCAAATTCCTCTCACGTGCTATAGAATACCTAAACACTTTTGATTAAACCACTTTAGTTGTTATAATGACACCAAATTTGAAAGCCATCTGTGACTTTTCTGTTCTTACTCTGCAACAACCATGGCAATTACAAGTTAAAAAGTAAAATGTATGCAAATTTTAGAATGGAGAATGCGGGCACGATCCCACTACCTCTCGCATGCTAAGCGAGCGCTCTACCATTTGAGCTAATTCCCCTGTGTGCTCACTCAGCATCACATATCAAAAGTAACGTTACTGCTGTCCACACTTTATTTTAAGTCTAATTGCCCATAACATGAGTGTTCAGTTCACTCCTAAATGATGCCTTAACTACACCTAGGGGATGTTTTACACTTCAGGTTGGCATGTTTAGTACTTGAATAGGAGTGATATCACTGTATGTTAACCTAGACTCAGGCCCTACCTAATCTTGGAGATACATTTCTCATGAATGAGTAACCAAGGGAGATACAATTTTTAGGAGTTAGTGCATGTCTAATGCAAGATTAATCACCATATTATGAGAGCCAATGCTATCATCCAGCAAAAAATACTTGTTTTCGCCCAACGTGGGGCTCGAACCCACGACCCGAAGATTAA
>NC_140585.1:121674803-121679803 GCF_964204655.1 Triturus cristatus | reverse complement strand
GTGGGGCTCGAACCCACGACCCTGAGATTAAGAGTCTCATGCTCTACCGACTGAGCTAGCCGAGCTCCCACTTAAATATGGTATGCAGACTCATCATTTTTTATTAAGGAAAACTGTTTCTGGATATTCCTCTGCTCTTGTTTTGCAAGGAACTTCACTTTTATACATCCTTCAGAGGAAAGAATGTCAAGTAAAATAAGACGAAATGAAAATGGAAGGTGTGAAATTTTCATTTTGAGATTGCATAAGAAATCAAATTCCTCTCACGTGCTATAGAATACCTAAACACTTTTGATTAAACCACTTTAGTTGTTATAATGACACCAAAATTGAAAGCCATCTGTGACTTTTCTGTTCTTACTCTGCAACAACCATGGCAATTACAAGTTAAAAAGTAAAATGTATGCAAATTTTAGAATGGAGAATGCGGGCATCGATCCCGCTACCTCTCGCATGCTAAGCGAGCGCTCTACCATTTGAGCTAATTCCCCTGTGTGCTCACTCAGCATCACATTTCAAAAGTAACTTTACTGCTGTCCACACTTTATTTTAAGTCTAATTGCCCATAACATGAGTGTTCAGTTCACTCCTAACTGATGCCTTAACTACACCTAGGGGATGTTTTACACTTCAGGTTGGCATGTTTAGTACTTGAATAGGAGTGATATCACTGTATGTTAACCTAGACTCAGGCCCTACCTAATCTTGGAGATACATTTCTCATGAATGAGTAACCAAGGGAGATACAATTTTTAGGAGTTAGTGCATGTCTAATGCAAGATTAATCACCATATTATGAGAGCCAATGCTATCATCCAGCAAAAAATACTCGTTTTCGCCCAACGTGGGGCTCGAACCCACGACCCTGAGATTAAGAGTCTCATGCTCTACCGACTGAGCTAGCCGAGCTCCCACTTAAATATGGTATGCAGACTCATCATTTTTTATTAAGGAAAACTGTTTCTGGATATTCCTCTGCTCTTGTTTTGCAAGGAACTTCACTTTTATACATCCTTCAGAGGAAAGAATGTCAAGTAAAATAAGACGAAATGAAAATGGAAGGTGTGAAATTTTCATTTTGAGATTGCATAAGAAATCAAATTCCTCTCACGTGCTATAGAATACCTAAACACTTTTGATTAAACCACTTTAGTTGTTATAATGACACCAAAATTGAAAGCCATCTGTGACTTTTCTGTTCTTACTCTGCAACAACCATGGCAATTACAAGTTAAAAAGTAAAATGTATGCAAATTTTAGAATGGAGAATGCGGGCATCGATCCCGCTACCTCTCGCATGCTAAGCGAGCGCTCTACCATTTGAGCTAATTCCCCTGTGTGCTCACTCAGCATCACATTTCAAAAGTAACTTTACTGCTGTCCACACTTTATTTTAAGTCTAATTGCCCATAACATGAGTGTTCAGTTCACTCCTAACTGATGCCTTAACTACACCTAGGGGATGTTTTACACTTCAGGTTGGCATGTTTAGTACTTGAATAGGAGTGATATCACTGTATGTTAACCTAGACTCAGGCCCTACCTAATCTTGGAGATACATTTCTCATGAATGAGTAACCAAGGGAGATACAATTTTTAGGAGTTAGTGCATGTCTAATGCAAGATTAATCACCATATTATGAGAGCCAATGCTATCATCCAGCAAAAAATACTCGTTTTCGCCCAACGTGGGGCTCGAACCCACGACCCTGAGATTAAGAGTCTCATGCTCTACCGACTGAGCTAGCCGGGCTCCCACTTAAATATGGTATGCAGACTCATCATTTTTTATTAAGGAAAACTGTTTCTGGATATTCCTCTGCTCTTGTTTTGCAAGGAACTTCACTTTTATACATCCTTCAGAGGAAAGAATGTCAAGTAAAATAAGACGAAATGAAAATGGAAGGTGTGAAATTTTCATTTTGAGATTGCATAAGAAATCAAATTCCTCTCACGTGCTATAGAATACCTAAACACTTTTGATTAAACCACTTTAGTTGTTATAATGACACCAAATTTGAAAGCCATCTGTGACTTTTCTGTTCTTACTCTGCAACAACCATGGCAATTACAAGTTAAAAAGTAAAATGTATGCAAATTTTAGAATGGAGAATGCGGGCATCGATCCCGCTACCTCTCGCATGCTAAGCGAGCGCTCTACCATTTGAGCTAATTCCCCTATGTGCTCACTCAGCATCACATTTCAAAAGTAACGTTACTGCTGTCCACACTTTATTTTAAGTCTAATTGCCCATAACATGAGTGTTCAGTTCACTCCTAACTGATGCCTTAACTACACCTAGGGGATGTTTTACACTTCAGGTTGGCATGTTTAGTACTTGAATAGGAGTGATATCACTGTATGTTAACCTAGACTCAGGCCCTACCTAATCTTGGAGATACATTTCTCATGAATGAGTAACCAAGGGAGATACAATTTTTAGGAGTTAGTGCATGTCTAATGCAAGATTAATCACCATATTATGAGAGCCAATGCAATCATCCAGCAAAAAATACTCGTTTTCGCCCAACGTGGGGCTCGAACCCACGACCCTGAGATTAAGAGTCTCATGCTCTACCGACTGAGCTAGCCGGGCTCCCACTTAAATATGGTATGCAGACTCATCATTTTTTATTAAGGAAAACTGTTTCTGGATATTCCTCTGCTCTTGTTTTGCAAGGAACTTCACTTTTATACATCGTTCAGAGGAAAGAATGTCAAGTAAAATAAGACGAAATGAAAATGGAAGGTGTGAAATTTTCATTTTGAGATTGCATAAGAAATCAAATTCCTCTCACGTGCTATAGAATACCTAAACACTTTTGATTAAACCACTTTAGTTGTTATAATGACACCAAATTTGAAAGCCATCTGTGACTTTTCTGTTCTTACTCTGCAACAACCATGGCAATTACAAGTTAAAAAGTAAAATGTATGCAAATTTTAGAATGGAGAATGCGGGCACGATCCCGCTACCTCTCGCATGCTAAGCGAGCGCTCTACCATTTGAGCTAATTCCCCTGTGTGCTCACTCAGCATCACATTTCAAAAGTAACGTTACTGCTGTCCACACTTTATTTTAAGTCTAATTGCCCATAACATGAGTGTTCAGTTCACTCCTAAATGATGCCTTAACTACACCTAGGGGATGTTTTACACTTCAGGTTGGCATGTTTAGTACTTGAATAGGAGTGATATCACTGTATGTTAACCTAGACTCAGGCCCTACCTAATCTTGGAGATACATTTCTCATGAATGAGTAACCAAGGGAGATACAATTTTTAGGAGTTAGTGCATGTCTAATGCAAGATTAATCACCATATTATGAGAGCCAATGCAATCATCCAGCAAAAAATACTCGTTTTCGCCCAACGTGGGGCTCGAACCCACGACCCTGAGATTAAGAGTCTCATGCTCTACCGACTGAGCTAGCCGAGGTCCCACTTAAATATGGTATGCAGACTCATCATTTTTTATTAAGGAAAACTGTTTCTGGATATTCCTCTGCTCTTGTTTTGCAAGGAACTTCACTTTTATACATCCTTCAGAGGAAAGAATGTCAAGTAAAATAAGACGAAATGAAAATGGAAGGTGTGAAATTTTCATTTTGAGATTGCATAAGAAATCAAATTCCTCTCACGTGCTATAGAATACCTAAACACTTTTGATTAAACCACTTTAGTTGTTATAATGACACCAAAATTGAAAGCCATCTGTGACTTTTCTGTTCTTACTCTGCAACAACCATGGCAATTACAAGTTAAAAAGTAAAATGTATGCAAATTTTAGAATGGAGAATGCGGGCATCGATCCCGCTACCTCTCGCATGCTAAGCGAGCGCTCTACCACTTGAGCTAATTCCCCTGTGTGCTCACTCAGCATCACATTTCAAAAGTAACTTTACTGCTGTCCACACTTTATTTTAAGTCTAATTGCCCATAACATGAGTGTTCAGTTCACTCCTAACTGATGCCTTAACTACACCTAGGGGATGTTTTACACTTCAGGTTGGCATGTTTAGTACTTGAATAGGAGTGATATCACTGTATGTTAACCTAGACTCAGGCCCTACCTAATCTTGGAGATACATTTCTCATGAATGAGTAACCAAGGGAGATACAATTTTTAGGAGTTAGTGCATGTCTAATGCAAGATTAATCACCATATTATGAGAGCCAATGCTATCATCCAGCAAAAAATACTGGTTTTCGCCCAACGTGGGGCTCGAACCCACGACCCTGAGATTAAGAGTCTCATGCTCTACCGACTGAGCTAGCCGGGCTCCCACTTAAATATGGTATGCAGACTCATCATTTTTTATTAAGGAAAACTGTTTCTGGATATTCCTCTGCTCTTGTTTTGCAAGGAACTTCACTTTTATACATCCTTCAGAGGAAAGAATGTCAAGTAAAATAAGACGAAATGAAAATGGAAGGTGTGAAATTTTCATTTTGAGATTGCATAAGAAATCAAATTCCTCTCACGTGCTATAGAATACCTAAACACTTTTGATTAAACCACTTTAGTTGTTATAATGACACCAAATTTGAAAGCCATCTGTGACTTTTCTGTTCTTACTCTGCAACAACCATGGCAATTACAAGTTAAAAAGTAAAATGTATGCAAATTTTAGAATGGAGAATGCGGGCATCGATCCCGCTACCTCTCGCATGCTAAGCGAGCGCTCTACCATTTGAGCTAATTCCCCTGTGTGCTCACTCAGCATCACATTTCAAAAGTAACGTTACTGCTGTCCACACTTTATTTTAAGTCTAATTGCCCATAACATGAGTGTTCAGTTCACTCCTAACTGATGCCTTAACTACACCTAGGGGATGTTTTACACTTCAGGTTGGCATGTTTAGTACTTGAATAGGAGTGATATCACTGTATGTTAACCTAGACTCAGGCCCTACCTAATCTTGGAGATACATTTCTCATGAATGAGTAACCAAGGGAGATACAATTTTTAGGAGTTAGTGCATGTCTAATGCAAGA
>NC_140585.1:121662303-121667303 GCF_964204655.1 Triturus cristatus | reverse complement strand
TCAGGCCCTACCTAATCTTGGAGATACATTTCTCATGAATGAGTAACCAAGGGAGATACAATTTTTAGGAGTTAGTGCATGTCTAATGCAAGATTAATCACCATATTATGAGAGCCAATGCTATCATCCAGCAAAAAATACTCGTTTTCGCCCAACATGGGGCTCGAACCCACGACCCTGAGATTAAGAGTCTCATGCTCTACCGACTGAGCTAGCCGGGCTCCCACTTAAATATGGTATGCAGACTCATCATTTTTTATTAAGGAAAACTGTTTCTGGATATTCCTCTGCTCTTGTTTTGCAAGGAACTTCACTTTTATACATCCTTCAGAGGAAAGAATGTCAAGTAAAATAAGACGAAATGAAAATGGAAGGTGTGAAATTTTCATTTTGAGATTGCATAAGAAATCAAATTCCTCTCACGTGCTATAGAATACCTAAACACTTTTGATTAAACCACTTTAGTTGTTATAATGACACCAAATTTGAAAGCCATCTGTGACTTTTCTGTTCTTACTCTGCAACAACCATGGCAATTACAAGTTAAAAAGTAAAATGTATGCAAATTTTAGAATGGAGAATGCGGGCATCGATCCCGCTACCTCTCGCATGCTAAGCGAGCGCTCTACCATTTGAGCTAATTCCCCTATGTGCTCACTCAGCATCACATTTCAAAAGTAACGTTACTGCTGTCCACACTTTATTTTAAGTCTAATTGCCCATAACATGAGTGTTCAGTTCACTCCTAACTGATGCCTTAACTACACCTAGGGGATGTTTTACACTTCAGGTTGGCATGTTTAGTACTTGAATAGGAGTGATATCACTGTATGTTAACCTAGACTCAGGCCCTACCTAATCTTGGAGATACATTTCTCATGAATGAGTAACCAAGGGAGATACAATTTTTAGGAGTTAGTGCATGTCTAATGCAAGATTAATCACCATATTATGAGAGCCAATGCAATCATCCAGCAAAAAATACTCGTTTTCGCCCAACGTGGGGCTCGAACCCACGACCCTGAGATTAAGAGTCTCATGCTCTACCGACTGAGCTAGCCGGGCTCCCACTTAAATATGGTATGCAGACTCATCATTTTTTATTAAGGAAAACTGTTTCTGGATATTCCTCTGCTCTTGTTTTGCAAGGAACTTCACTTTTATACATCGTTCAGAGGAAAGAATGTCAAGTAAAATAAGACGAAATGAAAATGGAAGGTGTGAAATTTTCATTTTGAGATTGCATAAGAAATCAAATTCCTCTCACGTGCTATAGAATACCTAAACACTTTTGATTAAACCACTTTAGTTGTTATAATGACACCAAATTTGAAAGCCATCTGTGACTTTTCTGTTCTTACTCTGCAACAACCATGGCAATTACAAGTTAAAAAGTAAAATGTATGCAAATTTTAGAATGGAGAATGCGGGCACGATCCCGCTACCTCTCGCATGCTAAGCGAGCGCTCTACCATTTGAGCTAATTCCCCTGTGTGCTCACTCAGCATCACATTTCAAAAGTAACGTTACTGCTGTCCACACTTTATTTTAAGTCTAATTGCCCATAACATGAGTGTTCAGTTCACTCCTAAATGATGCCTTAACTACACCTAGGGGATGTTTTACACTTCAGGTTGGCATGTTTAGTACTTGAATAGGAGTGATATCACTGTATGTTAACCTAGACTCAGGCCCTACCTAATCTTGGAGATACATTTCTCATGAATGAGTAACCAAGGGAGATACAATTTTTAGGAGTTAGTGCATGTCTAATGCAAGATTAATCACCATATTATGAGAGCCAATGCTATCATCCAGCAAAAAATACTTGTTTTCGCCCAACGTGGGGCTCGAACCCACGACCCGAAGATTAAGAGTCTCATGCTCTACCGACTGAGCTAGCCGGGATCCCACTTAAATATGGTATGCAGACTCATCATTTTTTATTAAGGAAAACTGTTTCTGGATATTCCTCTGCTCTTGTTTTGCAAGGAACTTCACTTTTATACATCCTTCAGAGGAAAGAATGTCAAGTAAAATAAGACGAAATGAAAATGGAAGGTGTGAAATTTTCATTTTGAGATTGCATAAGAAATCAAATTCCTCTCACGTGCTATAGAATACCTAAACACTTTTGATTAAACCACTTTAGTTGTTATAATGACACCAAATTTGAAAGCCATCTGTGACTTTTCTGTTCTTACTCTGCAACAACCATGGCAATTACAAGTTAAAAAGTAAAATGTATGCAAATTTTAGAATGGAGAATGCGGGCACGATCCCGCTACCTCTCGCATGCTAAGCGAGCGCTCTACCATTTGAGCTAATTCCCCTGTGTGCTCACTCAGCATCACATTTCAAAAGTAACTTTACTGCTGTCCACACTTTATTTTAAGTCTAATTGCCCATAACATGAGTGTTCAGTTCACTCCTAACTGATGCCTTAACTACACCTAGGGGATGTTTTACACTTCAGGTTGGCATGTTTAGTACTTGAATAGGAGTGATATCACTGTATGTTAACCTAGACTCAGGCCCTACCTAATCTTGGAGATACATTTCTCATGAATGAGTAACCAAGGGAGATACAATTTTTAGGAGTTAGTGCATGTCTAATGCAAGATTAATCACCATATTATGAGAGCCAATGCTATCATCCAGCAAAAAATACTCGTTTTCGCCCAACGTGGGGCTCGAACCCACGACCCTGAGATTAAGAGTCTCATGCTCTACCGACTGAGCTAGCCGAGCTCCCACTTAAATATGGTATGCAGACTCATCATTTTTTATTAAGGAAAACTGTTTCTGGATATTCCTCTGCTCTTGTTTTGCAAGGAACTTCACTTTTATACATCCTTCAGAGGAAAGAATGTCAAGTAAAATAAGACGAAATGAAAATGGAAGGTGTGAAATTTTCATTTTGAGATTGCATAAGAAATCAAATTCCTCTCACGTGCTATAGAATACCTAAACAGTTTTGATTAAACCACTTTAGTTGTTATAATGACACCAAAATTGAAAGCCATCTGTGACTTTTCTGTTCTTACTCTGCAACAACCATGGCAATTACAAGTTAAAAAGTAAAATGTATGCAAATTTTAGAATGGAGAATGCGGGCATCGATCCCGCTACCTCTCGCATGCTAAGCGAGCGCTCTACCATTTGAGCTAATTCCCCTGTGTGCTCACTCAGCATCACATTTCAAAAGTAACTTTACTGCTGTCCACACTTTATTTTAAGTCTAATTGCCCATAACATGAGTGTTCAGTTCACTCCTAACTGATGCCTTAACTACACCTAGGGGATGTTTTACACTTCAGGTTGGCATGTTTAGTACTTGAATAGGAGTGATATCACTGTATGTTAACCTAGACTCAGGCCCTACCTAATCTTGGAGATACATTTCTCATGAATGAGTAACCAAGGGAGATACAATTTTTAGGAGTTAGTGCATGTCTAATGCAAGATTAATCACCATATTATGAGAGCCAATGCTATCATCCAGCAAAAAATACTCGTTTTCGCCCAACGTGGGGCTCGAACCCACGACCCTGAGATTAAGAGTCTCATGCTCTACCGACTGAGCTAGCCGGGCTCCCACTTAAATATGGTATGCAGACTCATCATTTTTTATTAAGGAAAACTGTTTCTGGATATTCCTCTGCTCTTGTTTTGCAAGGAACTTCACTTTTATACATCCTTCAGAGGAAAGAATGTCAAGTAAAATAAGACGAAATGAAAATGGAAGGTGTGAAATTTTCATTTTGAGATTGCATAAGAAATCAAATTCCTCTCACGTGCTATAGAATACCTAAACACTTTTGATTAAACCACTTTAGTTGTTATAATGACACCAAATTTGAAAGCCATCTGTGACTTTTCTGTTCTTACTCTGCAACAACCATGGCAATTACAAGTTAAAAAGTAAAATGTATGCAAATTTTAGAATGGAGAATGCGGGCATCGATCCCGCTACCTCTCGCATGCTAAGCGAGCGCTCTACCATTTGAGCTAATTCCCCTATGTGCTCACTCAGCATCACATTTCAAAAGTAACGTTACTGCTGTCCACACTTTATTTTAAGTCTAATTGCCCATAACATGAGTGTTCAGTTCACTCCTAACTGATGCCTTAACTACACCTAGGGGATGTTTTACACTTCAGGTTGGCATGTTTAGTACTTGAATAGGAGTGATATCACTGTATGTTAACCTAGACTCAGGCCCTACCTAATCTTGGAGATACATTTCTCATGAATGAGTAACCAAGGGAGATACAATTTTTAGGAGTTAGTGCATGTCTAATGCAAGATTAATCACCATATTATGAGAGCCAATGCAATCATCCAGCAAAAAATACTCGTTTTCGCCCAACGTGGGGCTCGAACCCACGACCCTGAGATTAAGAGTCTCATGCTCTACCGACTGAGCTAGCCGGGCTCCCACTTAAATATGGTATGCAGACTCATCATTTTTTATTAAGGAAAACTGTTTCTGGATATTCCTCTGCTCTTGTTTTGCAAGGAACTTCACTTTTATACATCGTTCAGAGGAAAGAATGTCAAGTAAAATAAGACGAAATGAAAATGGAAGGTGTGAAATTTTCATTTTGAGATTGCATAAGAAATCAAATTCCTCTCACGTGCTATAGAATACCTAAACACTTTTGATTAAACCACTTTAGTTGTTATAATGACACCAAATTTGAAAGCCATCTGTGACTTTTCTGTTCTTACTCTGCAACAACCATGGCAATTACAAGTTAAAAAGTAAAATGTATGCAAATTTTAGAATGGAGAATGCGGGCACGATCCCGCTACCTCTCGCATGCTAAGCGAGCGCTCTACCATTTGAGCTAATTCCCCTGTGTGCTCACTCAGCATCACATTTCAAAAGTAACGTTACTGCTGTCCACACTTTATTTTAAGTCTAATTGCCCATAACATGAGTGTTCAGTTCACTCCTAAATGATGCCTTAACTACACCTAGGGGATGTTTTAC
>NC_140585.1:121569803-121657303 GCF_964204655.1 Triturus cristatus | reverse complement strand
ATAACATGAGTGTTCAGTTCACTCCTAACTGATGCCTTAACTACACCTAGGGGATGTTTTACACTTCAGGTTGGCATGTTTAGTACTTGAATAGGAGTGATATCACTGTATGTTAACCTAGACTCAGGCCCTACCTAATCTTGGAGATACATTTCTCATGAATGAGTAACCAAGGGAGATACAATTTTTAGGAGTTAGTGCATGTCTAATGCAAGATTAATCACCATATTATGAGAGCCAATGCAATCATCCAGCAAAAAATACTCGTTTTCGCCCAACGTGGGGCTCGAACCCACGACCCTGAGATTAAGAGTCTCATGCTCTACCGACTGAGCTAGCCGGGCTCCCACTTAAATATGGTATGCAGACTCATCATTTTTTATTAAGGAAAACTGTTTCTGGATATTCCTCTGCTCTTGTTTTGCAAGGAACTTCACTTTTATACATCGTTCAGAGGAAAGAATGTCAAGTAAAATAAGACGAAATGAAAATGGAAGGTGTGAAATTTTCATTTTGAGATTGCATAAGAAATCAAATTCCTCTCACGTGCTATAGAATACCTAAACACTTTTGATTAAACCACTTTAGTTGTTATAATGACACCAAATTTGAAAGCCATCTGTGACTTTTCTGTTCTTACTCTGCAACAACCATGGCAATTACAAGTTAAAAAGTAAAATGTATGCAAATTTTAGAATGGAGAATGCGGCCACGATCCCGCTACCTCTCGCATGCTAAGCGAGCGCTCTACCATTTGAGCTAATTCCCCTGTGTGCTCACTCAGCATCACATTTCAAAAGTAACGTTACTGCTGTCCACACTTTATTTTAAGTCTAATTGCCCATAACATGAGTGTTCAGTTCACTCCTAAATGATGCCTTAACTACACCTAGGGGATGTTTTACACTTCAGGTTGGCATGTTTAGTACTTGAATAGGAGTGATATCACTGTATGTTAACCTAGACTCAGGCCCTACCTAATCTTGGAGATACATTTCTCATGAATGAGTAACCAAGGGAGATACAATTTTTAGGAGTTAGTGCATGTCTAATGCAAGATTAATCACCATATTATGAGAGCCAATGCTATCATCCAGCAAAAAATACTTGTTTTCGCCCAACGTGGGGCTCGAACCCACGACCCGAAGATTAAGAGTCTCATGCTCTACCGACTGAGCTAGCCGGGATCCCACTTAAATATGGTATGCAGACTCATCATTTTTTATTAAGGAAAACTGTTTCTGGATATTCCTCTGCTCTTGTTTTGCAAGGAACTTCACTTTTATACATCCTTCAGAGGAAAGAATGTCAAGTAAAATAAGACGAAATGAAAATGGAAGGTGTGAAATTTTCATTTTGAGATTGCATAAGAAATCAAATTCCTCTCACGTGCTATAGAATACCTAAACACTTTTGATTAAACCACTTTAGTTGTTATAATGACACCAAATTTGAAAGCCATCTGTGACTTTTCTGTTCTTACTCTGCAACAACCATGGCAATTACAAGTTAAAAAGTAAAATGTATGCAAATTTTAGAATGGAGAATGCGGGCACGATCCCGCTACCTCTCGCATGCTAAGCGAGCGCTCTACCATTTGAGCTAATTCCCCTGTGTGCTCACTCAGCATCACATTTCAAAAGTAACGTTACTGCTGTCCACACTTTATTTTAAGTCTAATTGCCCATAACATGAGTGTTCAGTTCACTCCTAAATGATGCCTTAACTACACCTAGGGGATGTTTTACACTTCAGGTTGGCATATTTAGTACTTGAATAGGAGTGATATCACTGTATGTTAACCTAGACTCAGGCCCTACCTAATCTTGGAGATACATTTCTCATGAATGAGTAACCAAGGGAGATACAATTTTTAGGAGTTAGTGCATGTCTAATGCAAGATTAATCACCATATTATGAGAGCCAATGCTATCATCCAGCAAAAAATACTCGTTTTCGCCCAACGTGGGGCTCGAACCCACGACCCTGAGATTAAGAGTCTCATGCTCTACCGACTGAGCTAGCCAGGCTCCCACTTAAATATGGTATGCAGACTCATCATTTTTTATTAAGGAAAACTGTTTCTGGATATTCCTCTGCTCTTGTTTTGCAAGGAACTTCACTTTTATACATCCTTCAGAGGAAAGAATGTCAAGTAAAATAAGACGAAATGAAAATGGAAGGTGTGAAATTTTCATTTTGAGATTGCATAAGAAATCAAATTCCTCTCACGTGCTATAGAATACCTAAACACTTTTGATTAAACCACTTTAGTTGTTATAATGACACCAAAATTGAAAGCCATCTGTGACTTTTCTGTTCTTACTCTGCAACAACCATGGCAATTACAAGTTAAAAAGTAAAATGCATGCAAATTTTAGAATGGAGAATGCGGGTATCGATCCCGCTACCTCTCGCATGCTAAGCGAGCGCTCTACCATTTGAGCTAATTCCCCTGTGTGCTCACTCAGCATCACATTTCAAAAGTAACTTTACTGCTGTCCACACTTTATTTTAAGTCTAATTGCCCATAACATGAGTGTTCAGTTCACTCCTAACTGATGCCTTAACTACACCTAGGGGATGTTTTACACTTCAGGTTGGCATGTTTAGTACTTGAATAGGAGTGATATCACTGTATGTTAACCTAGACTCAGGCCCTACCTAATCTTGGAGATACATTTCTCATGAATGAGTAACCAAGGGAGATACAATTTTTAGGAGTTAGTGCATGTCTAATGCAAGATTAATCACCATATTATGAGAGCCAATGCTATCATCCAGCAAAAAATACTCGTTTTCGCCCAACGTGGGGCTCGAACCCACGACCCTGAGATTAAGAGTCTCATGCTCTACCGACTGAGCTAGCCAGGCTCCCACTTAAATATGGTATGCAGACTCATCATTTTTTATTAAGGAAAACTGTTTCTGGATATTCCTCTGCTCTTGTTTTGCAAGGAACTTCACTTTTATACATCCTTCAGAGGAAAGAATGTCAAGTAAAATAAGACGAAATGAAAATGGAAGGTGTGAAATTTTCATTTTGAGATTGCATAAGAAATCAAATTCCTCTCACGTGCTATAGAATACCTAAACACTTTTGATTAAACCACTTTAGTTGTTATAATGACACCAAAATTGAAAGCCATCTGTGACTTTTCTGTTCTTACTCTGCAACAACCATGGCAATTACAAGTTAAAAAGTAAAATGCATGCAAATTTTAGAATGGAGAATGCGGGTATCGATCCCGCTACCTCTCGCATGCTAAGCGAGCGCTCTACCATTTGAGCTAATTCCCCTGTGTGCTCACTCAGCATCACATTTCAAAAGTAACTTTACTGCTGTCCACACTTTATTTTAAGTCTAATTGCCCATAACATGAGTGTTCAGTTCACTCCTAACTGATGCCTTAACTACACCTAGGGGATGTTTTACACTTCAGGTTGGCATGTTTAGTACTTGAATAGGAGTGATATCACTGTATGTTAACCTAGACTCAGGCCCTACCTAATCTTGGAGATACATTTCTCATGAATGAGTAACCAAGGGAGATACAATTTTTAGGAGTTAGTGCATGTCTAATGCAAGATTAATCACCATATTATGAGAGCCAATGCTATCATCCAGCAAAAAATACTCGTTTTCGCCCAACGTGGGGCTCGAACCCACGACCCTGAGATTAAGAGTCTCATGCTCTACCGACTGAGCTAGCCGGGCTCCCACTTAAATATGGTATGCAGACTCATCATTTTTTATTAAGGAAAACTGTTTCTGGATATTCCTCTGCTCTTGTTTTGCAAGGAACTTCACTTTTATACATCCTTCAGAGGAAAGAATGTCAAGTAAAATAAGACGAAATGAAAATGGAAGGTGTGAAATTTTCATTTTGAGATTGCATAAGAAATCAAATTCCTCTCACGTGCTATAGAATACCTAAACACTTTTGATTAAACCACTTTAGTTGTTATAATGACACCAAATTTGAAAGCCATCTGTGACTTTTCTGTTCTTACTCTGCAACAACCATGGCAATTACAAGTTAAAAAGTAAAATGCATGCAAATTTTAGAATGGAGAATGCGGGCATCGATCCCGCTACCTCTCGCATGCTAAGCGAGCGCTCTACCATTTGAGATAATTCCCCTGTGTGCTCACTCAGCATCACATTTCAAAAGTAACGTTACTGCTGTCCACACTTTATTTTAAGTCTAATTGCCCATAACATGAGTGTTCAGTTCACTCCTAACTGATGCCTTAACTACACCTAGGGGATGTTTTACACTTCAGGTTGGCATGTTTAGTACTTGAATAGGAGTGATATCACTGTATGTTAACCTAGACTCAGGCCCTACCTAATCTTGGAGATACATTTCTCATGAATGAGTAACCAAGGGAGATACAATTTTTAGGAGTTAGTGCATGTCTAATGCAAGATTAATCACCATATTATGAGAGCCAATGCAATCATCCAGCAAAAAATACTCGTTTTCGCCCAACGTGGGGCTCGAACCCACGACCCTGAGATTAAGAGTCTCATGCTCTACCGACTGAGCTAGCCGAGCTCCCACTTAAATATGGTATGCAGACTCATCATTTTTTATTAAGGAAAACTGTTTCGGGATATTCCTCTGCTCTTGTTTTGCAAGGAACTTCACTTTTATACATCCTTCAGAGGAAAGAATGTCAAGTAAAATAAGACAAAATGAAAATGGAAGGTGTGAAATTTTCATTTTGAGATTGCATAAGAAATCAAATTCCTCTCACGTGCTATAGAATACCTAAACACTTTTGATTAAACCACTTTAGTTGTTATAATGACACCAAATTTGAAAGCCATCTGTGACTTTTCTGTTCTTACTCTGCAACAACCATGGCAATTACAAGTTAAAAAGTAAAATGTATGCAAATTTTAGAATGGAGAATGCGGGCACGATCCCACTACCTCTCGCATGCTAAGCGAGCGCTCTACCATTTGAGCTAATTCCCCTGTGTGCTCACTCAGCATCACATTTCAAAAGTAACGTTACTGCTGTCCACACTTTATTTTAAGTCTAATTGCCCATAACATGAGTGTTTAGTTCACTCCTAAATGATGCCTTAACTACACCTAGGGGATGTTTTACACTTCAGGTTGGCATGTTTAGTACTTGAATAGGAGTGATATCACTGTATGTTAACCTAGACTCAGGCCCTACCTAATCTTGGAGATACATTTCTCATGAATGAGTAACCAAGGGAGATACAATTTTTAGGAGTTAGTGCATGTCTAATGCAAGATTAATCACCATATTATGAGAGCCAATGCTATCATCCAGCAAAAAATACTCGTTTTCGCCCAACGTGGGGCTCGAACCCACGACCCTGAGATTAAGAGTCTCATGCTCTACCGACTGAGCTAGCCGGGCTCCCACTTAAATATGGTATGCAGACTCATCATTTTTTATGAAGGAAAACTGTTTCTGGATATTCCTCTGCTCTTGTTTTGCAAGGAACTTCACTTTTATACATCCTTCAGAGGAAAGAATGTCAAGTAAAATAAGACGAAATGAAAATGGAAGGTGTGAAATTTTCATTTTGAGATTGCATAAGAAATCAAATTCCTCTCACGTGCTATAGAATACCTAAACACTTTTGATTAAACCACTTTAGTTGTTATAATGACACCAAATTTGAAAGCCATCTGTGACTTTTCTGTTCTTACTCTGCAACAACCATGGCAATTACAAGTTAAAAAGTAAAATGTATGCAAATTTTAGAATGGAGAATGCGGGCACGATCCCGCTACCTCTCGCATGCTAAGCGAGCGCTCTACCATTTGAGCTAATTCCCCTGTGTGCTCACTCAGCATCACATTTCAAAAGTAACGTTACTGCTGTCCACACTTTATTTTAAGTCTAATTGCCCATAACATGAGTGTTCAGTTCACTCCTAAATGATGCCTTAACTACACCTAGGGGATGTTTTACACTTCAGGTTGGCATGTTTAGTACTTGAATAGGAGTGATATCACTGTATGTTAACCTAGACTCAGGCCCTACCTAATCTTGGAGATACATTTCTCATGAATGAGTAACCAAGGGAGATACAATTTTTAGGAGTCAGTGCATGTCTAATGCAAGATTAATCACCATATTATGAGAGCCAATGCAATCATCCAGCAAAAAATACTCGTTTTCGCCCAACGTGGGGCTCGAACCCACGACCCGAAGATTAAGAGTCTCATGCTCTACCGACTGAGCTAGCCAGGATCCCACTTAAATATGGTATGCAGACTCATCATTTTTTATTAAGGAAAACCGTTTCTGGATATTCCTCTGCTCTTGTTTTGCAAGGAACTTCACTTTTATACATCCTTCAGAGGAAAGAATGTCAAGTAAAATAAGACGAAATGAAAATGGAAGGTGTGAAATTTTCATTTTGAGATTGCATAAGAAATCAAATTCCTCTCACGTGCTATAGAATACCTAAACACTTTTGATTAAACCACTTTAGTTGTTATAATGACACCAAAATTGAAAGCCATCTGTGACTTTTCTGTTCTTACTCTGCAACAACCATGGCAATTACAAATTAAAAAGTAAAATGTATGCAAATTTTAGAATGGAGAATGCGGGCATCGATCCCGCTACCTCTCGCATGCTAAGCGAGCGCTCTACCATTTGAGCTAATTCCCCTGTGTGCTCACTCAGCATCACATTTCAAAAGTAACGTTACTGCTGTCCACACTTTATTTTAAGTCTAATTGCCCATAACATGAGTGTTCAGTTCACTCCTAACTGATGCCTTAACTACACCTAGGGGATGTTTTACACTTCAGGTTGGCATGTTTAGTACTTGAATAGGAGTGATATCACTGTATGTTAACCTAGACTCAGGCCCTACCTAATCTTGGAGATACATTTCTCATGAATGAGTAACCAAGGGAGATACAATTTTTAGGAGTTAGTGCATGTCTAATGCAAGATTAATCACCATATTATGAGAGCCAATGCAATCATCCAGCAAAAAATACTCGTTTTCGCCCAACGTGGGGCTCGAACCCACGACCCTGAGATTAAGAGTCTCATGCTCTACCGACTGAGCTAGCCGAGCTCCCACTTAAATATGGTATGCAGACTCATCATTTTTTATTAAGGAAAACTGTTTCTGGATATTCCTCTGCTCTTGTTTTGCAAGGAACTTCACTTTTATACATCCTTCAGAGGAAAGAATGTCAAGTAAAATAAGACGAAATGAAAATGGAAGGTGTGAAATTTTCATTTTGAGATTGCATAAGAAATCAAATTCCTCTCACGTGCTATAGAATACCTAAACACTTTTGATTAAACCACTTTAGTTGTTATAATGACACCAAAATTGAAAGCCATCTGTGACTTTTCTGTTCTTACTCTGCAACAACCATGGCAATTACAAGTTAAAAAGTAAAATGTATGCAAATTTTAGAATGGAGAATGCGGGCATCGATCCCGCTACCTCTCGCATGCTAAGCGAGCGCTCTACCACTTGAGCTAATTCCCCTGTGTGCTCACTCAGCATCACATTTCAAAAGTAACGTTACTGCTGTCCACACTTTATTTTAAGTCTAATTGCCCATAACATGAGTGTTCAGTTCACTCCTAACTGATGCCTTAACTACACCTAGGGGATGTTTTACACTTCAGGTTGGCATGTTTAGTACTTGAATAGGAGTGATATCACTGTATGTTAACCTAGACTCAGGCCCTACCTAATCTTGGAGATACATTTCTCATGAATGAGTAACCAAGGGAGATACAATTTTTAGGAGTTAGTGCATGTCTAATGCAAGATTAATCACCATATTATGAGAGCCAATGCTATCATCCAGCAAAAAATACTCGTTTTCGCCCAACGTGGGGCTCGAACCCACGACCCTGAGATTAAGAGTCTCATGCTCTACCGACTGAGCTAGCCGGGCTCCCACTTAAATATGGTATGCAGACTCATCATTTTTTATTAAGGAAAACTGTTTCTGGATATTCCTCTGCTCTTGTTTTGCAAGGAACTTCACTTTTATACATCCTTCAGAGGAAAGAATGTCAAGTAAAATAAGACGAAATGAAAATGGAAGGTGTGAAATTTTCATTTTGAGATTGCATAAGAAATCAAATTCCTCTCACGTGCTATAGAATACCTAAACACTTTTGATTAAACCACTTTAGTTGTTATAATGACACCAAATTTGAAAGCCATCTGTGACTTTTCTGTTCTTACTCTGCAACAACCATGGCAATTACAAGTTAAAAAGTAAAATGCATGCAAATTTTAGAATGGAGAATGCGGGCATCGATCCCGCTACCTCTCGCATGCTAAGCGAGCGCTCTACCATTTGAGATAATTCCCCTGTGTGCTCACTAAGCATCACATTTCAAAAGTAACGTTACTGCTGTCCACACTTTATTTTAAGTCTAATTGCCCATAACATGAGTGTTCAGTTCACTCCTAACTGATGCCTTAACTACACCTAGGGGATGTTTTACACTTCAGGTTGGCATGTTTAGTACTTGAATAGGAGTGATATCACTGTATGTTAACCTAGACTCAGGCCCTACCTAATCTTGGAGATACATTTCTCATGAATGAGTAACCAAGGGAGATACAATTTTTAGGAGTTAGTGCATGTCTAATGCAAGATTAATCACCATATTATGAGAGCCAATGCAATCATCCAGCAAAAAATACTCGTTTTCGCCCAACGTGGGGCTCGAACCCACGACCCTGAGATTAAGAGTCTCATGCTCTACCGACTGAGCTAGCCGAGCTCCCACTTAAATATGGTATGCAGACTCATCATTTTTTATTAAGGAAAACTGTTTCGGGATATTCCTCTGCTCTTGTTTTGCAAGGAACTTCACTTTTATACATCCTTCAGAGGAAAGAATGTCAAGTAAAATAAGACGAAATGAAAATGGAAGGTGTGAAATTTTCATTTTGAGATTGCATAAGAAATCAAATTCCTCTCACGTGCTATAGAATACCTAAACACTTTTGATTAAACCACTTTAGTTGTTATAATGACACCAAATTTGAAAGCCATCTGTGACTTTTCTGTTCTTACTCTGCAACAACCATGGCAATTACAAGTTAAAAAGTAAAATGTATGCAAATTTTAGAATGGAGAATGCGGGCACGATCCCACTACCTCTCGCATGCTAAGCGAGCGCTCTACCATTTGAGCTAATTCCCCTGTGTGCTCACTCAGCATCACATTTCAAAAGTAACGTTACTGCTGTCCACACTTTATTTTAAGTCTAATTGCCCATAACATGAGTGTTTAGTTCACTCCTAAATGATGCCTTAACTACACCTAGGGGATGTTTTACACTTCAGGTTGGCATGTTTAGTACTTGAATAGGAGTGATATCACTGTATGTTAACCTACACTCAGGCCCTACCTAATCTTGGAGATACATTTCTCATGAATGAGTAACCAAGGGAGATACAATTTTTAGGAGTTAGTGCATGTCTAATGCAAGATTAATCACCATATTATGAGAGCCAATGCTATCATCCAGCAAAAAATACTCGTTTTCGCCCAACGTGGGGCTCGAACCCACGACCCTGAGATTAAGAGTCTCATGCTCTACCGACTGAGCTAGCCGGGCTCCCACTTAAATATGGTATGCAGACTCATCATTTTTTATGAAGGAAAACTGTTTCTGGATATTCCTCTGCTCTTGTTTTGCAAGGAACTTCACTTTTATACATCCTTCAGAGGAAAGAATGTCAAGTAAAATAAGACGAAATGAAAATGGAAGGTGTGAAATTTTCATTTTGAGATTGCATAAGAAATCAAATTCCTCTCACGTGCTATAGAATACCTAAACACTTTTGATTAAACCACTTTAGTTGTTATAATGACACCAAATTTGAAAGCCATCTGTGACTTTTCTGTTCTTACTCTGCAACAACCATGGCAATTACAAGTTAAAAAGTAAAATGTATGCAAATTTTAGAATGGAGAATGCGGGCACGATCCCGCTACCTCTCGCATGCTAAGCGAGCGCTATACCATTTGAGCTAATTCCCCTGTGTGCTCACTCAGCATCACATTTCAAAAGTAACGTTACTGCTGTCCACACTTTATTTTAAGTCTAATTGCCCATAACATGAGTGTTCAGTTCACTCCTAAATGATGCCTTAACTACACCTAGGGGATGTTTTACACTTCAGGTTGGCATGTTTAGTACTTGAATAGGAGTGATATCACTGTATGTTAACCTAGACTCAGGCCCTACCTAATCTTGGAGATACATTTCTCATGAATGAGTAACCAAGGGAGATACAATTTTTAGGAGTTAGTGCATGTCTAATGCAAGATTAATCACCATATTATGAGAGCCAATGCAATCATCCAGCAAAAAATACTCGTTTTCGCCCAACGTGGGGCTCGAACCCACGACCCGAAGATTAAGAGTCTCATGCTCTACCGACTGAGCTAGCCAGGATCCCACTTAAATATGGTATGCAGACTCATCATTTTTTATTAAGGAAAACCGTTTCTGGATATTCCTCTGCTCTTGTTTTGCAAGGAACTTCACTTTTATACATCCTTCAGAGGAAAGAATGTCAAGTAAAATAAGACGAAATGAAAATGGAAGGTGTGAAATTTTCATTTTGAGATTGCATAAGAAATCAAATTCCTCTCACGTGCTATAGAATACCTAAACACTTTTGATTAAACCACTTTAGTTGTTATAATGACACCAAAATTGAAAGCCATCTGTGACTTTTCTGTTCTTACTCTGCAACAACCATGGCAATTACAAATTAAAAAGTAAAATGTATGCAAATTTTAGAATGGAGAATGCGGGCATCGATCCCGCTACCTCTCGCATGCTAAGCGAGCGCTCTACCATTTGAGCTAATTCCCCTGTGTGCTCACTCAGCATCACATTTCAAAAGTAACGTTACTGCTGTCCACACTTTATTTTAAGTCTAATTGCCCATAACATGAGTGTTCAGTTCACTCCTAACTGATGCCTTAACTACACCTAGGGGATGTTTTACACTTCAGGTTGGCATGTTTAGTACTTGAATAGGAGTGATATCACTGTATGTTAACCTAGACTCAGGCCCTACCTAATCTTGGAGATACATTTCTCATGAATGAGTAACCAAGGGAGATACAATTTTTAGGAGTTAGTGCATGTCTAATGCAAGATTAATCACCATATTATGAGAGCCAATGCAATCATCCAGCAAAAAATACTCGTTTTCGCCCAACGTGGGGCTCGAACCCACGACCCTGAGATTAAGAGTCTCATGCTCTACCGACTGAGCTAGCCGAGCTCCCACTTAAATATGGTATGCAGACTCATCATTTTTTATTAAGGAAAACTGTTTCTGGATATTCCTCTGCTCTTGTTTTGCAAGGAACTTCACTTTTATACATCCTTCAGAGGAAAGAATGTCAAGTAAAATAAGACGAAATGAAAATGGAAGGTGTGAAATTTTCATTTTGAGATTGCATAAGAAATCAAATTCCTCTCACGTGCTATAGAATACCTAAACACTTTTGATTAAACCACTTTAGTTGTTATAATGACACCAAAATTGAAAGCCATCTGTGACTTTTCTGTTCTTACTCTGCAACAACCATGGCAATTACAAGTTAAAAAGTAAAATGTATGCAAATTTTAGAATGGAGAATGCGGGCATCGATCCCGCTACCTCTCGCATGCTAAGCGAGCGCTCTACCACTTGAGCTAATTCCCCTGTGTGCTCACTCAGCATCACATTTCAAAAGTAACGTTACTGCTGTCCACACTTTATTTTAAGTCTAATTGCCCATAACATGAGTGTTCAGTTCACTCCTAACTGATGCCTTAACTACACCTAGGGGATGTTTTACACTTCAGGTTGGCATGTTTAGTACTTGAATAGGAGTGATATCACTGTATGTTAACCTAGACTCAGGCCCTACCTAATCTTGGAGATACATTTCTCATGAATGAGTAACCAAGGGAGATACAATTTTTAGGAGTTAGTGCATGTCTAATGCAAGATTAATCACCATATTATGAGAGCCAATGCAATCATCCAGCAAAAAATACTCGTTTTCGCCCAACGTGGGGCTCGAACCCACGACCCTGAGATTAAGAGTCTCATGCTCTACCGACTGAGCTAGCCGAGCTCCCACTTAAATATGGTATGCAGACTCATCATTTTTTATTAAGGAAAACTGTTTCGGGATATTCCTCTGCTCTTGTTTTGCAAGGAACTTCACTTTTATACATCCTTCAGAGGAAAGAATGTCAAGTAAAATAAGACGAAATGAAAATGGAAGGTGTGAAATTTTCATTTTGAGATTGCATAAGAAATCAAATTCCTCTCACGTGCTATAGAATACCTAAACACTTTTGATTAAACCACTTTAGTTGTTATAATGACACCAAATTTGAAAGCCATCTGTGACTTTTCTGTTCTTACTCTGCAACAACCATGGCAATTACAAGTTAAAAAGTAAAATGTATGCAAATTTTAGAATGGAGAATGCGGGCACGATCCCACTACCTCTCGCATGCTAAGCGAGCGCTCTACCATTTGAGCTAATTCCCCTGTGTGCTCACTCAGCATCACATTTCAAAAGTAACATTACTGCTGTCCACACTTTATTTTAAGTCTAATTGCCCATAACATGAGTGTTTAGTTCACTCCTAAATGATGCCTTAACTACACCTAGGGGATGTTTTACACTTCAGGTTGGCATGTTTAGTACTTGAATAGGAGTGATATCACTGTATGTTAACCTAGACTCAGGCCCTACCTAATCTTGGAGATACATTTCTCATGAATGAGTAACCAAGGGAGATACAATTTTTAGGAGTTAGTGCATGTCTAATGCAAGATTAATCACCATATTATGAGAGCCAATGCTATCATCCAGCAAAAAATACTCGTTTTCGCCCAACGTGGGGCTCGAACCCACGACCCTGAGATTAAGAGTCTCATGCTCTACCGACTGAGCTAGCCGGGCTCCCACTTAAATATGGTATGCAGACTCATCATTTTTTATGAAGGAAAACTGTTTCTGGATATTCCTCTGCTCTTGTTTTGCAAGGAACTTCACTTTTATACATCCTTCAGAGGAAAGAATGTCAAGTAAAATAAGACGAAATGAAAATGGAAGGTGTGAAATTTTCATTTTGAGATTGCATAAGAAATCAAATTCCTCTCACGTGCTATAGAATACCTAAACACTTTTGATTAAACCACTTTAGTTGTTATAATGACACCAAATTTGAAAGCCATCTGTGACTTTTCTGTTCTTACTCTGCAACAACCATGGCAATTACAAGTTAAAAAGTAAAATGTATGCAAATTTTAGAATGGAGAATGCGGGCACGATCCCGCTACCTCTCGCATGCTAAGCGAGCGCTCTACCATTTGAGCTAATTCCCCTGTGTGCTCACTCAGCATCACATTTCAAAAGTAACGTTACTGCTGTCCACACTTTATTTTAAGTCTAATTGCCCATAACATGAGTGTTCAGTTCACTCCTAAATGATGCCTTAACTACACCTAGGGGATGTTTTACACTTCAGGTTGGCATGTTTAGTACTTGAATAGGAGTGATATCACTGTATGTTAACCTAGACTCAGGCCCTACCTAATCTTGGAGATACATTTCTCATGAATGAGTAACCAAGGGAGATACAATTTTTAGGAGTTAGTGCATGTCTAATGCAAGATTAATCACCATATTATGAGAGCCAATGCAATCATCCAGCAAAAAATACTCGTTTTCGCCCAACGTGGGGCTCGAACCCACGACCCGAAGATTAAGAGTCTCATGCTCTACCGACTGAGCTAGCCGGGATCCCACTTAAATATGGTATGCAGACTCATCATTTTTTATTAAGGAAAACCGTTTCTGGATATTCCTCTGCTCTTGTTTTGCAAGGAACTTCACTTTTATACATCCTTCAGAGGAAAGAATGTCAAGTAAAATAAGACGAAATGAAAATGGAAGGTGTGAAATTTTCATTTTGAGATTGCATAAGAAATCAAATTCCTCTCACGTGCTATAGAATACCTAAACACTTTTGATTAAACCACTTTAGTTGTTATAATGACACCAAAATTGAAAGCCATCTGTGACTTTTCTGTTCTTACTCTGCAACAACCATGGCAATTACAAATTAAAAAGTAAAATGTATGCAAATTTTAGAATGGAGAATGCGGGCATCGATCCCGCTACCTCTCGCATGCTAAGCGAGCACTCTACCATTTGAGCTAATTCCCCTGTGTGCTCACTCAGCATCACATTTCAAAAGTAACGTTACTGCTGTCCACACTTTATTTTAAGTCTAATTGCCCATAACATGAGTGTTCAGTTCACTCCTAAATGATGCCTTAACTACACCTAGGGGATGTTTTACACTTCAGGTTGGCATGTTTAGTACTTGAATAGGAGTGATATCACTGTATGTTAACCTAGACTCAGGCCCTACCTAATCTTGGAGATACATTTCTCATGAATGAGTAACCAAGGGAGATACAATTTTTAGGAGTTAGTGCATGTCTAATGCAAGATTAATCACCATATTATGAGAGCCAATGCAATCATCCAGCAAAAAATACTCGTTTTCGCCCAACGTGGGGCTCGAACCCACGACCCGAAGATTAAGAGTCTCATGCTCTACCGACTGAGCTAGCCGGGATCCCACTTAAATATGGTATGCAGACTCATCATTTTTTATTAAGGAAAACCGTTTCTGGATATTCCTCTGCTCTTGTTTTGCAAGGAACTTCACTTTTATACATCCTTCAGAGGAAAGAATGTCAAGTAAAATAAGACGAAATGAAAATGGAAGGTGTGAAATTTTCATTTTGAGATTGCATAAGAAATCAAATTCCTCTCACGTGCTATAGAATACCTAAACACTTTTGATTAAACCACTTTAGTTGTTATAATGACACCAAAATTGAAAGCCATCTGTGACTTTTCTGTTCTTACTCTGCAACAACCATGGCAATTACAAATTAAAAAGTAAAATGTATGCAAATTTTAGAATGGAGAATGCGGGCATCGATCCCGCTACCTCTCGCATGCTAAGCGAGCGCTCTACCATTTGAGCTAATTCCCCTGTGTGCTCACTCAGCATCACATTTCAAAAGTAACGTTACTGCTGTCCACACTTTATTTTAAGTCTAATTGCCCATAACATGAGTGTTCAGTTCACTCCTAACTGATGCCTTAACTACACCTAGGGGATGTTTTACACTTCAGGTTGGCATGTTTAGTACTTGAATAGGAGTGATATCACTGTATGTTAACCTAGACTCAGGCCCTACCTAATCTTGGAGATACATTTCTCATGAATGAGTAACCAAGGGAGATACAATTTTTAGGAGTTAGTGCATGTCTAATGCAAGATTAATCACCATATTATGAGAGCCAATGCAATCATCCAGCAAAAAATACTCGTTTTCGCCCAACGTGGGGCTCAAACCCACGACCCTGAGATTAAGAGTCTCATGCTCTACCGACTGAGCTAGCCGAGCTCCCACTTAAATATGGTATGCAGACTCATCATTTTTTATTAAGGAAAACTGTTTCTGGATATTCCTCTGCTCTTGTTTTGCAAGGAACTTCACTTTTATACATCCTTCAGAGGAAAGAATGTCAAGTAAAATAAGACGAAATGAAAATGGAAGGTGTGAAATTTTCATTTTGAGATTGCATAAGAAATCAAATTCCTCTCACGTGCTATAGAATACCTAAACACTTTTGATTAAACCACTTTAGTTGTTATAATGACACCAAAATTGAAAGCCATCTGTGACTTTTCTGTTCTTACTCTGCAACAACCATGGCAATTACAAGTTAAAAAGTAAAATGTATGCAAATTTTAGAATGGAGAATGCGGGCATCGATCCCGCTACCTCTCGCATGCTAAGCGAGCGCTCTACCACTTGAGCTAATTCCCCTGTGTGCTCACTCAGCATCACATTTCAAAAGTAACTTTACTGCTGTCCACACTTTATTTTAAGTCTAATTGCCCATAACATGAGTGTTCAGTTCACTCCTAACTGATGCCTTAACTACACCTAGGGGATGTTTTACACTTCAGGTTGGCATGTTTAGTACTTGAATAGGAGTGATATCACTGTATGTTAACCTAGACTCAGGCCCTACCTAATCTTGGAGATACATTTCTCATGAATGAGTAACCAAGGGAGATACAATTTTTAGGAGTTAGTGCATGTCTAATGCAAGATTAATCACCATATTATGAGAGCCAATGCTATCATCCAGCAAAAAATACTCGTTTTCGCCCAACGTGGGGCTCGAACCCACGACCCTGAGATTAAGAGTCTCATGCTCTACCGACTGAGCTAGCCGGGCTCCCACTTAAATATGGTATGCAGACTCATCATTTTTTATTAAGGAAAACTGTTTCTGGATATTACTCTGCTCTTGTTTTGCAAGGAACTTCACTTTTATACATCCTTCAGAGGAAAGAATGTCAAGTAAAATAAGACGAAATGAAAATGGAAGGTGTGAAATTTTCATTTTGAGATTGCATAAGAAATCAAATTCCTCTCACGTGCTATAGAATACCTAAACACTTTTGATTAAACCACTTTAGTTGTTATAATGACACCAAATTTGAAAGCCATCTGTGACTTTTCTGTTCTTACTCTGCAACAACCATGGCAATTACAAGTTAAAAAGTAAAATGTATGCAAATTTTAGAATGGAGAATGCGGGCATCGATCCCGCTACCTCTCGCATGCTAAGCGAGCGCTCTACCATTTGAGCTAATTCCCCTGTGTGCTCACTCAGCATCACATTTCAAAAGTAACGTTACTGCTGTCCACACTTTATTTTAAGTCTAATTGCCCATAACATGAGTGTTCAGTTCACTCCTAACTGATGCCTTAACTACACCTAGGGGATGTTTTACACTTCGGGTTGGCATGTTTAGTACTTGAATAGGAGTGATATCACTGTATGTTAACCTAGACTCAGGCCCTACCTAATCTTGGAGATACATTTCTCATGAATGAGTAACCAAGGGAGATACAATTTTTAGGAGTTAGTGCATGTCTAATGCAAGATTAATCACCATATTATGAGAGCCAATGCTATCATCCAGCAAAAAATACTTGTTTTCGCCCAACGTGGGGCTCGAACCCACAACCCTGAGATTAAGCGTCTCATGCTCTACCGACTGAGCTAGCCGGGCTCCCACTTAAATATGGTATGCAGACTCATCATTTTTTATTAAGGAAAACTGTTTCTGGATATTCCTCTGCTCTTGTTTTGCAAGGAACTTCACTTTTATACATCCTTCAGAGGAAAGAATGTCAAGTAAAATAAGACGAAATGAAAATGGAAGGTGTGAAATTTTCATTTTGAGATTGCATAAGAAATCAAATTCCTCTCACGTGCTATAGAATACCTAAACACTTTTGATTAAACCACTTTAGTTGTTATAATGACACCAAATTTGAAAGCCATCTGTGACTTTTCTGTTCTTACTCTGCAACAACCATGGCAATTACAAGTTAAAAAGTAAAATGTATGCAAATTTTAGAATGGAGAATGCGGGCACGATCCCGCTACCTCTCGCATGCTAAGCGAGCGCTCTACCATTTGAGCTAATTCCCCTGTGTGCTCACTCAGCATCACATTTCAAAAGTAACGTTACTGCTGTCCACACTTTATTTTAAGTCTAATTGCCCATAACATGAGTGTTCAGTTCACTCCTAACTGATGCCTTAACTACACCTAGGGGATGTTTTACACTTCAGGTTGGCATGTTTAGTACTTGAATAGGAGTGATATCACTGTATGTTAACCTAGACTCAGGCCCTACCTAATCTTGGAGATACATTTCTCATGAATGAGTAACCAAGGGAGATACAATTTTTAGGAGTTAGTGCATGTCTAATGCAAGATTAATCACCATATTATGAGAGCCAATGCTATCATCCAGCAAAAAATACTCGTTTTCGCCCAACGTGGGGCTCGAACCCACGACCCTGAGATTAAGAGTCTCATGCTCTACCGACTGAGCTAGCCGGGCTCCCACTTAAATATGGTATGCAGACTCATCATTTTTTATTAAGGAAAACTGTTTCTGGATATTCCTCTGCTCTTGTTTTGCAAGGAACTTCACTTTTATACATCCTTCAGAGGAAAGAATGTCAAGTAAAATAAGACGAAATGAAAATGGAAGGTGTGAAATTTTCATTTTGAGATTGCATAAGAAATCAAATTCCTCTCACGTGCTATAGAATACCTAAACACTTTTGATTAAACCACTTTAGTTGTTATAATGACACCAAATTTGAAAGCCATCTGTGACTTTTCTGTTCTTACTCTGCAACAACCATGGCAATTACAAGTTAAAAAGTAAAATGTATGCAAATTTTAGAATGGAGAATGCGGGCACGATCCCGCTACCTCTCGCATGCTAAGCGAGCGCTCTACCATTTGAGCTAATTCCCCTGTGTGCTCACTCAGCATCACATTTCAAAAGTAACGTTACTGCTGTCCACACTTTATTTTAAGTCTAATTGCCCATAACATGAGTGTTCAGTTCACTCCTAAATGATGCCTTAACTACACCTAGGGGATGTTTTACACTTCAGGTTGGCATGTTTAGTACTTGAATAGGAGTGATATCACTGTATGTTAACCTAGACTCAGGCCCTACCTAATCTTGGAGATACATTTCTCATGAATGAGTAACCAAGGGAGATACAATTTTTAGGAGTTAGTGCATGTCTAATGCAAGATTAATCACCATATTATGAGAGCCAATGCAATCATCCAGCAAAAAATACTCGTTTTCGCCCAACGTGGGGCTCGAACCCACGACCCGAAGATTAAGAGTCTCATGCTCTACCGACTGAGCTAGCCGGGATCCCACTTAAATATGGTATGCAGACTCATCATTTTTTATTAAGGAAAACCGTTTCTGGATATTCCTCTGCTCTTGTTTTGCTAGGAACTTCACTTTTATACATCCTTCAGAGGAAAGAATGTCAAGTAAAATAAGACGAAATGAAAATGGAAGGTGTGAAATTTTCATTTTGAGATTGCATAAGAAATCAAATTCCTCTCACGTGCTATAGAATACCTAAACACTTTTGATTAAACCACTTTAGTTGTTATAATGACACCAAATTTGAAAGCCATCTGTGACTTTTCTGTTCTTACTCTGCAACAACCATGGCAATTACAAGTTAAAAAGTAAAATGTATGCAAATTTTAGAATGGAGAATGCGGGCATCGATCCCGCTACCTCTCGCATGCTAAGCGAGCGCTCTACCATTTGAGCTAATTCCCCTGTGTGCTCACTCAGCATCACATTTCAAAAGTAACGTTACTGCTGTCCACACTTTATTTTAAGTCTAATTGCCCATAACATGAGTGTTCAGTTCACTCCTAAATGATGCCTTAACTACACCTAGGGGATGTTTTACACTTCAGGTTGGCATGTTTAGTACTTGAATAGGAGTGATATCACTGTATGTTAACCTAGACTCAGGCCCTACCTAATCTTGGAGATACATTTCTCATGAATGAGTAACCAAGGGAGATACAATTTTTAGGAGTTAGTGCATGTCTAATGCAAGATTAATCACCATATTATGAGAGCCAATGCTATCATCCAGCAAAAAATACTCGTTTTCGCCCAACGTGGGGCTCGAACCCACGACCCTGAGATTAAGAGTCTCATGCTCTACCGACTGAGCTAGCCGAGCTCCCACTTAAATATGGTATGCAGACTCATCATTTTTTATTAAGGAAAACTGTTTCTGGATATTCCTCTGCTCTTGTTTTGCAAGGAACTTCACTTTTATACATCCTTCAGAGGAAAGAATGTCAAGTAAAATAAGACGAAATGAAAATGGAAGGTGTGAAATTTTCATTTTGAGATTGCATAAGAAATCAAATTCCTCTCACGTGCTATAGAATACCTAAACACTTTTGATTAAACCACTTTAGTTGTTATAATGACACCAAAATTGAAAGCCATCTGTGACTTTTCTGTTCTTACTCTGCAACAACCATGGCAATTACAAGTTAAAAAGTAAAATGTATGCAAATTTTAGAATGGAGAATGCGGGCATCGATCCCGCTACCTCTCGCATGCTAAGCGAGCGCTCTACCACTTGAGCTAATTCCCCTGTGTGCTCACTCAGCATCACATTTCAAAAGTAACTTTACTGCTGTCCACACTTTATTTTAAGTCTAATTGCCCATAACATGAGTGTTCAGTTCACTCCTAACTGATGCCTTAACTACACCTAGGGGATGTTTTACACTTCAGGTTGGCATGTTTAGTACTTGAATAGGAGTGATATCACTGTATGTTAACCTAGACTCAGGCCCTACCTAATCTTGGAGATACATTTCTCATGAATGAGTAACCAAGGGAGATACAATTTTTAGGAGTTAGTGCATGTCTAATGCAAGATTAATCACCATATTATGAGAGCCAATGCTATCATCCAGCAAAAAATACTCGTTTTCGCCCAACGTGGGGCTCGAACCCACGACCCTGAGATTAAGAGTCTCATGCTCTACCGACTGAGCTAGCCGGGCTCCCACTTAAATATGGTATGCAGACTCATCATTTTTTATTAAGGAAAACTGTTTCTGGATATTCCTCTGCTCTTGTTTTGCAAGGAACTTCACTTTTATACATCCTTCAGAGGAAAGAATGTCAAGTAAAATAAGACGAAATGAAAATGGAAGGTGTGAAATTTTCATTTTGAGATTGCATAAGAAATCAAATTCCTCTCACGTGCTATAGAATACCTAAACACTTTTGATTAAACCACTTTAGTTGTTATAATGACACCAAATTTGAAAGCCATCTGTGACTTTTCTGTTCTTACTCTGCAACAACCATGGCAATTACAAGTTAAAAAGTAAAATGTATGCAAATTTTAAAATGGAGAATGCGGGCATCGATCCCGCTACCTCTCACATGCTAAGCGAGCGCTCTACCATTTGAGCTAATTCCCCTGTGTGCTCACTCAGCATCACATTTCAAAAGTAACGTTACTGCTGTCCACACTTTATTTTAAGTCTAATTGCCCATAACATGAGTGTTCAGTTCACTCCTAACTGATGCCTTAACTACACCTAGGGGATGTTTTACACTTCAGGTTGGCATGTTTAGTACTTGAATAGGAGTGATATCACTGTATGTTAACCTAGACTCAGGCCCTACCTAATCTTGGAGATACATTTCTCATGAATGAGTAACCAAGGGAGATACAATTTTTAGGAGTTAGTGCATGTCTAATGCAAGATTAATCACCATATTATGAGAGCCAATGCTATCATCCAGCAAAAAATACTTGTTTTCGCCCAACGTGGGGCTCGAACCCACAACCCTGAGATTAAGCGTCTCATGCTCTACCGACTGAGCTAGCCGGGCTCCCACTTAAATATGGTATGCAGACTCATCATTTTTTATTAAGGAAAACTGTTTCTGGATATTCCTCTGCTCTTGTTTTGCAAGGAACTTCACTTTTATACATCCTTCAGAGGAAAGAATGTCAAGTAAAATAAGACGAAATGAAAATGGAAGGTGTGAAATTTTCATTTTGAGATTGCATAAGAAATCAAATTCCTCTCACGTGCTATAGAATACCTAAACACTTTTGATTAAACCACTTTAGTTGTTATAATGACACCAAATTTGAAAGCCATCTGTGACTTTTCTGTTCTTACTCTGCAACAACCATGGCAATTACAAGTTAAAAAGTAAAATGTATGCAAATTTTAGAATGGAGAATGCGGGCACGATCCCGCTACCTCTCGCATGCTAAGCGAGCGCTCTACCATTTGAGCTAATTCCCCTGTGTGCTCACTCAGCATCACATTTCAAAAGTAACGTTACTGCTGTCCACACTTTATTTTAAGTCTAATTGCCCATAACATGAGTGTTCAGTTCACTCCTAAATGATGCCTTAACTACACCTAGGGGATGTTTTACACTTCAGGTTGGCATGTTTAGTACTTGAATAGGAGTGATATCACTGTATGTTAACCTAGACTCAGGCCCTACCTAATCTTGGAGATACATTTCTCATGAATGAGTAACCAAGGGAGATACAATTTTTAGGAGTTAGTGCATGTCTAATGCAAGATTAATCACCATATTATGAGAGCCAATGCAATCATCCAGCAAAAAATACTCGTTTTCGCCCAACGTGGGGCTCGAACCCACGACCCGAAGATTAAGAGTCTCATGCTCTACCGACTGAGCTAGCCGGGATCCCACTTAAATATGGTATGCAGACTCATCATTTTTTATTAAGGAAAACCGTTTCTGGATATTCCTCTGCTCTTGTTTTGCTAGGAACTTCACTTTTATACATCCTTCAGAGGAAAGAATGTCAAGTAAAATAAGACGAAATGAAAATGGAAGGTGTGAAATTTTCATTTTGAGATTGCATAAGAAATCAAATTCCTCTCACGTGCTATAGAATACCTAAACACTTTTGATTAAACCACTTTAGTTGTTATAATGACACCAAAATTGAAAGCCATCTGTGACTTTTCTGTTCTTACTCTGCAACAACCATGGCAATTACAAGTTAAAAAGTAAAATGTATGCAAATTTTAGAATGGAGAATGCGGGCATCGATCCCGCTACCTCTCGCATGCTAAGCGAGCGCTCTACCATTTGAGCTAATTCCCCTGTGTGCTCACTCAGCATCACATTTCAAAAGTAACTTTACTGCTGTCCACACTTTATTTTAAGTCTAATTGCCCATAACATGAGTGTTCAGTTCACTCCTAACTGATGCCTTAACTACACCTAGGGGATGTTTTACACTTCAGGTTGGCATGTTTAGTACTTGAATAGGAGTGATATCACTGTATGTTAACCTAGACTCAGGCCCTACCTAATCTTGGAGATACATTTCTCATGAATGAGTAACCAAGGGAGATACAATTTTTAGGAGTTAGTGCATGTCTAATGCAAGATTAATCACCATATTATGAGAGCCAATGCTATCATCCAGCAAAAAATACTCGTTTTCGCCCAACGTGGGGCTCGAACCCACGACCCTGAGATTAAGAGTCTCATGCTCTACCGACTGAGCTAGCCGAGCTCCCACTTAAATATGGTATGCAGACTCCACATTTTTTATTAAGGAAAACTGTTTCTGGATATTCCTCTGCTCTTGTTTTGCAAGGAACTTCACTTTTATACATCCTTCAGAGGAAAGAATGTCAAGTAAAATAAGACGAAATGAAAATGGAAGGTGTGAAATTTTCATTTTGAGATTGCATAAGAAATCAAATTCCTCTCACGTGCTATAGAATACCTAAACACTTTTGATTAAACCACTTTAGTTGTTATAATGACACCAAAATTGAAAGCCATCTGTGACTTTTCTGTTCTTACTCTGCAACAACCATGGCAATTACAAGTTAAAAAGTAAAATGTATGCAAATTTTAGAATGGAGAATGCGGGCATCGATCCCGCTACCTCTCGCATGCTAAGCGAGCGCTCTACCATTTGAGCTAATTCCCCTGTGTGCTCACTCAGCATCACATTTCAAAAGTAACTTTACTGCTGTCCACACTTTATTTTAAGTCTAATTGCCCATAACATGAGTGTTCAGTTCACTCCTAACTGATGCCTTAACTACACCTAGGGGATGTTTTACACTTCAGGTTGGCATGTTTAGTACTTGAATAGGAGAGATATCACTGTATGTTAACCTAGACTCAGGCCCTACCTAATCTTGGAGATACATTTCTCATGAATGAGTAACCAAGGGAGATACAATTTTTAGGAGTTAGTGCATGTCTAATGCAAGATTAATCACCATATTATGAGAGCCAATGCTATCATCCAGCAAAAAATACTTGTTTTCGCCCAACGTGGGGCTCGAACCCACGACCCTGAGATTAAGAGTCTCATGCTCTACCGACTGAGCTAGCCGGGCTCCCACTTAAATATGGTATGCAGACTCATCATTTTTTATTAAGGAAAACTGTTTCTGGATATTCCTCTGCTCTTGTTTTGCAAGGAACTTCACTTTTATACATCCTTCAGAGGAAAGAATGTCAAGTAAAATAAGACGAAATGAAAATGGAAGGTGTGAAATTTTCATTTTGAGATTGCATAAGAAATCAAATTCCTCTCACGTGCTATAGAATACCTAAACACTTTTGATTAAACCACTTTAGTTGTTATAATGACACCAAATTTGAAAGCCATCTGTGACTTTTCTGTTCTTACTCTGCAACAACCATGGCAATTACAAGTTAAAAAGTAAAATGTATGCAAATTTTAGAATGGAGAATGCGGGCATCGATCCCGCTACCTCTCGCATGCTAAGCGAGCGCTCTACCATTTGAGCTAATTCCCCTATGTGCTCACTCAGCATCACATTTCAAAAGTAACGTTACTGCTGTCCACACTTTATTTTAAGTCTAATTGCCCATAACATGAGTGTTCAGTTCACTCCTAAATGATGCCTTAACTACACCTAGGGGATGTTTTACACTTCAGGTTGGCATGTTTAGTACTTGAATAGGAGTGATATCACTGTATGTTAACCTAGACTCAGGCCCTACCTAATCTTGGAGATACATTTCTCATGAATGAGTAACCAAGGGAGATACAATTTTTAGGAGTTAGTGCATGTCTAATGCAAGATTAATCACCATATTATGAGAGCCAATGCAATCATCCAGCAAAAAATACTCGTTTTCGCCCAACGTGGGGCTCGAACCCACGACCCTGAGATTAAGAGTCTCATGCTCTACCGACTGAGCTAGCCGGGCTCCCACTTAAATATGGTATGCAGACTCATCATTTTTTATTAAGGAAAACTGTTTCTGGATATTCCTCTGCTCTTGTTTTGCAAGGAACTTCACTTTTATACATCCTTCAGAGGAAAGAATGTCAAGTAAAATAAGACGAAATGAAAATGGAAGGTGTGAAATTTTCATTTTGAGATTGCATAAGAAATCAAATTCCTCTCACGTGCTATAGAATACCTAAACACTTTTGATTAAACCACTTTAGTTGTTATAATGACACCAAATTTGAAAGCCATCTGTGACTTTTCTGTTCTTACTCTGCAACAACCATGGCAATTACAAGTTAAAAAGTAAAATGTATGCAAATTTTAGAATGGAGAATGCGGGCATCGATCCCGCTACCTCTCGCATGCTAAGCGAGCGCTCTACCATTTGAGCTAATTCCCCTGTGTGCTCACTCAGCATCACATTTCAAAAGTAACGTTACTGCTGTCCACACTTTATTTTAAGTCTAATTGCCCATAACATGAGTGTTCAGTTCACTCCTAAATGATGCCTTAACTACACCTAGGGGATGTTTTACACTTCAGGTTGGCATGTTTAGTACTTGAATAGGAGTGATATCACTGTATGTTAACCTAGACTCAGGCCCTACCTAATCTTGGAGATACATTTCTCATGAATGAGTAACCAAGGGAGATACAATTTTTAGGAGTTAGTGCATGTCTAATGCAAGATTAATCACCATATTATGAGAGCCAATGCTATCATCCAGCAAAAAATACTCGTTTTCGCCCAACGTGGGGCTCGAACCCACGACCCTGAGATTAAGAGTCTCATGCTCTACCGACTGAGCTAGCCGAGCTCCCACTTAAATATGGTATGCAGACTCATCATTTTTTATTAAGGAAAACTGTTTCTGGATATTCCTCTGCTCTTGTTTTGCAAGGAACTTCACTTTTATACATCCTTCAGAGGAAAGAATGTCAAGTAAAATAAGACGAAATGAAAATGGAAGGTGTGAAATTTTCATTTTGAGATTGCATAAGAAATCAAATTCCTCTCACGTGCTATAGAATACCTAAACACTTTTGATTAAACCACTTTAGTTGTTATAATGACACCAAAATTGAAAGCCATCTGTGACTTTTCTGTTCTTACTCTGCAACAACCATGGCAATTACAAGTTAAAAAGTAAAATGTATGCAAATTTTAGAATGGAGAATGCGGGCATCGATCCCGCTACCTCTCGCATGCTAAGCGAGCGCTCTACCATTTGAGCTAATTCCCCTGTGTGCTCACTCAGCATCACATTTCAAAAGTAACTTTACTGCTGTCCACACTTTATTTTAAGTCTAATTGCCCATAACATGAGTGTTCAGTTCACTCCTAACTGATGCCTTAACTACACCTAGGGGATGTTTTACACTTCAGGTTGGCATGTTTAGTACTTGAATAGGAGTGATATCACTGTATGTTAACCTAGACTCAGGCCCTACCTAATCTTGGAGATACATTTCTCATGAATGAGTAACCAAGGGAGATACAATTTTTAGGAGTTAGTGCATGTCTAATGCAAGATTAATCACCATATTATGAGAGCCAATGCTATCATCCAGCAAAAAATACTCGTTTTCGCCCAACGTGGGGCTCGAACCCACGACCCTGAGATTAAGAGTCTCATGCTCTACCGACTGAGCTAGCCGGGCTCCCACTTAAATATGGTATGCAGACTCATCATTTTTTATTAAGGAAAACTGTTTCTGGATATTCCTCTGCTCTTGTTTTGCAAGGAACTTCACTTTTATACATCCTTCAGAGGAAAGAATGTCAAGTAAAATAAGACGAAATGAAAATGGAAGGTGTGAAATTTTCATTTTGAGATTGCATAAGAAATCAAATTCCTCTCACGTGCTATAGAATACCTAAACACTTTTGATTAAACCACTTTAGTTGTTATAATGACACCAAATTTGAAAGCCATCTGTGACTTTTCTGTTCTTACTCTGCAACAACCATGGCAATTACAAGTTAAAAAGTAAAATGTATGCAAATTTTAGAATGGGCATCGATCCCGCTACCTCTCGCATGCTAAGCGAGCGCTCTACCATTTGAGCTAATTCCCCTATGTGCTCACTCAGCATCACATTTCAAAAGTAACGTTACTGCTGTCCACACTTTATTTTAAGTCTAATTGCCCATAACATGAGTGTTCAGTTCACTCCTAACTGATGCCTTAACTACACCTAGGGGATGTTTTACACTTCAGGTTGGCATGTTTAGTACTTGAATAGGAGTGATATCACTGTATGTTAACCTAGACTCAGGCCCTACCTAATCTTGGAGATACATTTCTCATGAATGAGTAACCAAGGGAGATACAATTTTTAGGAGTTAGTGCATGTCTAATGCAAGATTAATCACCATATTATGAGAGCCAATGCAATCATCCAGCAAAAAATACTCGTTTTCGCCCAACGTGGGGCTCGAACCCACGACCCTGAGATTAAGAGTCTCATGCTCTACCGACTGAGCTAGCCGGGCTCCCACTTAAATATGGTATGCAGACTCATCATTTTTTATTAAGGAAAACTGTTTCTGGATATTCCTCTGCTCTTGTTTTGCAAGGAACTTCACTTTTATACATCGTTCAGAGGAAAGAATGTCAAGTAAAATAAGACGAAATGAAAATGGAAGGTGTGAAATTTTCATTTTGAGATTGCATAAGAAATCAAATTCCTCTCACGTGCTATAGAATACCTAAACACTTTTGATTAAACCACTTTAGTTGTTATAATGACACCAAATTTGAAAGCCATCTGTGACTTTTCTGTTCTTACTCTGCAACAACCATGGCAATTACAAGTTAAAAAGTAAAATGTATGCAAATTTTAGAATGGAGAATGCGGGCACGATCCCGCTACCTCTCGCATGCTAAGCGAGCGCTCTACCATTTGAGCTAATTCCCCTGTGTGCTCACTCAGCATCACATTTCAAAAGTAACGTTACTGCTGTCCACACTTTATTTTAAGTCTAATTGCCCATAACATGAGTGTTCAGTTCACTCCTAAATGATGCCTTAACTACACCTAGGGGATGTTTTACACTTCAGGTTGGCATGTTTAGTACTTGAATAGGAGTGATATCACTGTATGTTAACCTAGACTCAGGCCCTACCTAATCTTGGAGATACATTTCTCATGAATGAGTAACCAAGGGAGATACAATTTTTAGGAGTTAGTGCATGTCTAATGCAAGATTAATCACCATATTATGAGAGCCAATGCTATCATCCAGCAAAAAATACTTGTTTTCGCCCAACGTGGGGCTCGAACCCACGACCCGAAGATTAAGAGTCTCATGCTCTACCGACTGAGCTAGCCGGGATCCCACTTAAATATGGTATGCAGACTCATCATTTTTTATTAAGGAAAACTGTTTCTGGATATTCCTCTGCTCTTGTTTTGCAAGGAACTTCACTTTTATACATCCTTCAGAGGAAAGAATGTCAAGTAAAATAAGACGAAATGAAAATGGAAGGTGTGAAATTTTCATTTTGAGATTGCATAAGAAATCAAATTCCTCTCACGTGCTATAGAATACCTAAACACTTTTGATTAAACCACTTTAGTTGTTATAATGACACCAAATTTGAAAGCCATCTGTGACTTTTCTGTTCTTACTCTGCAACAACCATGGCAATTACAAGTTAAAAAGTAAAATGTATGCAAATTTTAGAATGGAGAATGCGGGCATCGATCCCGCTACCTCTCGCATGCTAAGCGAGCGCTCTACCATTTGAGCTAATTCCCCTGTGTGCTCACTCAGCATCACATTTCAAAAGTAACTTTACTGCTGTCCACACTTTATTTTAAGTCTAATTGCCCATAACATGAGTGTTCAGTTCACTCCTAACTGATGCCTTAACTACACCTAGGGGATGTTTTACACTTCAGGTTGGCATGTTTAGTACTTGAATAGGAGTGATATCACTGTATGTTAACCTAGACTCAGGCCCTACCTAATCTTGGAGATACATTTCTCATGAATGAGTAACCAAGGGAGATACAATTTTTAGGAGTTAGTGCATGTCTAATGCAAGATTAATCACCATATTATGAGAGCCAATGCTATCATCCAGCAAAAAATACTCGTTTTCGCCCAACGTGGGGCTCGAACCCACGACCCTGAGATTAAGAGTCTCATGCTCTACCGACTGAGCTAGCCGGGCTCCCACTTAAATATGGTATGCAGACTCATCATTTTTTATTAAGGAAAACTGTTTCTGGATATTCCTCTGCTCTTGTTTTGCAAGGAACTTCACTTTTATACATCCTTCAGAGGAAAGAATGTCAAGTAAAATAAGACGAAATGAAAATGGAAGGTGTGAAATTTTCATTTTGAGATTGCATAAGAAATCAAATTCCTCTCACGTGCTATAGAATACCTAAACACTTTTGATTAAACCACTTTAGTTGTTATAATGACACCAAATTTGAAAGCCATCTGTGACTTTTCTGTTCTTACTCTGCAACAACCATGGCAATTACAAGTTAAAAAGTAAAATGTATGCAAATTTTAGAATGGGCATCGATCCCGCTACCTCTCGCATGCTAAGCGAGCGCTCTACCATTTGAGCTAATTCCCCTATGTGCTCACTCAGCATCACATTTCAAAAGTAACGTTACTGCTGTCCACACTTTATTTTAAGTCTAATTGCCCATAACATGAGTGTTCAGTTCACTCCTAACTGATGCCTTAACTACACCTAGGGGATGTTTTACACTTCAGGTTGGCATGTTTAGTACTTGAATAGGAGTGATATCACTGTATGTTAACCTAGACTCAGGCCCTACCTAATCTTGGAGATACATTTCTCATGAATGAGTAACCAAGGGAGATACAATTTTTAGGAGTTAGTGCATGTCTAATGCAAGATTAATCACCATATTATGAGAGCCAATGCAATCATCCAGCAAAAAATACTCGTTTTCGCCCAACGTGGGGCTCGAACCCACGACCCTGAGATTAAGAGTCTCATGCTCTACCGACTGAGCTAGCCGGGCTCCCACTTAAATATGGTATGCAGACTCATCATTTTTTATTAAGGAAAACTGTTTCTGGATATTCCTCTGCTCTTGTTTTGCAAGGAACTTCACTTTTATACATCGTTCAGAGGAAAGAATGTCAAGTAAAATAAGACGAAATGAAAATGGAAGGTGTGAAATTTTCATTTTGAGATTGCATAAGAAATCAAATTCCTCTCACGTGCTATAGAATACCTAAACACTTTTGATTAAACCACTTTAGTTGTTATAATGACACCAAATTTGAAAGCCATCTGTGACTTTTCTGTTCTTACTCTGCAACAACCATGGCAATTACAAGTTAAAAAGTAAAATGTATGCAAATTTTAGAATGGAGAATGCGGGCACGATCCCGCTACCTCTCGCATGCTAAGCGAGCGCTCTACCATTTGAGCTAATTCCCCTGTGTGCTCACTCAGCATCACATTTCAAAAGTAACGTTACTGCTGTCCACACTTTATTTTAAGTCTAATTGCCCATAACATGAGTGTTCAGTTCACTCCTAAATGATGCCTTAACTACACCTAGGGGATGTTTTACACTTCAGGTTGGCATGTTTAGTACTTGAATAGGAGTGATATCACTGTATGTTAACCTAGACTCAGGCCCTACCTAATCTTGGAGATACATTTCTCATGAATGAGTAACCAAGGGAGATACAATTTTTAGGAGTTAGTGCATGTCTAATGCAAGATTAATCACCATATTATGAGAGCCAATGCTATCATCCAGCAAAAAATACTTGTTTTCGCCCAACGTGGGGCTCGAACCCACGACCCGAAGATTAAGAGTCTCATGCTCTACCGACTGAGCTAGCCGGGATCCCACTTAAATATGGTATGCAGACTCATCATTTTTTATTAAGGAAAACTGTTTCTGGATATTCCTCTGCTCTTGTTTTGCAAGGAACTTCACTTTTATACATCCTTCAGACGAAAGAATGTCAAGTAAAATAAGACGAAATGAAAATGGAAGGTGTGAAATTTTCATTTTGAGATTGCATAAGAAATCAAATTCCTCTCACGTGCTATAGAATACCTAAACACTTTTGATTAAACCACTTTAGTTGTTATAATGACACCAAATTTGAAAGCCATCTGTGACTTTTCTGTTCTTACTCTGCAACAACCATGGCAATTACAAGTTAAAAAGTAAAATGTATGCAAATTTTAGAATGGAGAATGCGGGCACGATCCCGCTACCTCTCGCATGCTAAGCGAGCGCTCTACCATTTGAGCTAATTCCCCTGTGTGCTCACTCAGCATCACATTTCAAAAGTAACGTTACTGCTGTCCACACTTTATTTTAAGTCTAATTGCCCATAACATGAGTGTTCAGTTCACTCCTAAATGATGCCTTAACTACACCTAGGGGATGTTTTACACTTCAGGTTGGCATGTTTAGTACTTGAATAGGAGTGATATCACTGTATGTTAACCTAGACTCAGGCCCTACCTAATCTTGGAGATACATTTCTCATGAATGAGTAACCAAGGGAGATACAATTTTTAGGAGTTAGTGCATGTCTAATGCAAGATTAATCACCATATTATGAGAGCCAATGCTATCATCCAGCAAAAAATACTCGTTTTCGCCCAACGTGAGGCTCGAACCCACGACCCTGAGATTAAGAGTCTCATGCTCTACCGACTGAGCTAGCCGGGCTCCCACTTAAATATGGTATGCAGACTCATCATTTTTTATTAAGGAAAACTGTTTCTGGATATTCCTCTGCTCTTGTTTTGCAAGGAACTTCACTTTTATACATCCTTCAGAGGAAAGAATGTCAAGTAAAATAAGACGAAATGAAAATGGAAGGTGTGAAATTTTCATTTTGAGATTGCATAAGAAATCAAATTCCTCTCACGTGCTATAGAATACCTAAACACTTTTGATTAAACCACTTTAGTTGTTATAATGACACCAAATTTGAAAGCCATCTGTGACTTTTCTGTTCTTACTCTGCAACAACCATGGCAATTACAAGTTAAAAAGTAAAATGTATGCAAATTTTAGAATGGAGAATGCGGGCATCGATCCCGCTACCTCTCGCATGCTAAGCGAGCGCTCTACCATTTGAGCTAATTCCCCTGTGTGCTCACTCAGCATCACATTTCAAAAGTAACTTTACTGCTGTCCACACTTTATTTTAAGTCTAATTGCCCATAACATGAGTGTTCAGTTCACTCCTAACTGATGCCTTAACTACACCTAGGGGATGTTTTACACTTCAGGTTGGCATGTTTAGTACTTGAATAGGAGTGATATCACTGTATGTTAACCTAGACTCAGGCCCTACCTAATCTTGGAGATACATTTCTCATGAATGAGTAACCAAGGGAGATACAATTTTTAGGAGTTAGTGCATGTCTAATGCAAGATTAATCACCATATTATGAGAGCCAATGCTATCATCCAGCAAAAAATACTCGTTTTCGCCCAACGTGGGGCTCGAACCCACGACCCTGAGATTAAGAGTCTCATGCTCTACCGACTGAGCTAGCCGGGCTCCCACTTAAATATGGTATGCAGACTCATCATTTTTTATTAAGGAAAACTGTTTCTGGATATTCCTCTGCTCTTGTTTTGCAAGGAACTTCACTTTTATACATCCTTCAGAGGAAAGAATGTCAAGTAAAATAAGACGAAATGAAAATGGAAGGTGTGAAATTTTCATTTTGAGATTGCATAAGAAATCAAATTCCTCTCACGTGCTATAGAATACCTAAACACTTTTGATTAAACCACTTTAGTTGTTATAATGACACCAAATTTGAAAGCCATCTGTGACTTTTCTGTTCTTACTCTGCAACAACCATGGCAATTACAAGTTAAAAAGTAAAATGCATGCAAATTTTAGAATGGAGAATGCGGGCATCGATCCCGCTACCTCTCGCATGCTAAGCGAGCGCTCTACCATTTGAGATAATTCCCCTGTGTGCTCACTCAGCATCACATTTCAAAAGTAACGTTACTGCTGTCCACACTTTATTTTAAGTCTAATTGCCCATAACATGAGTGTTCAGTTCACTCCTAACTGATGCCTTAACTACACCTAGGGGATGTTTTACACTTCAGGTTGGCATGTTTAGTACTTGAATAGGAGTGATATCACTGTATGTTAACCTAGACTCAGGCCCTACCTAATCTTGGAGATACATTTCTCATGAATGAGTAACCAAGGGAGATACAATTTTTAGGAGTTAGTGCATGTCTAATGCAAGATTAATCACCATATTATGAGAGCCAATGCTATCATCCAGCAAAAAATACTCGTTTTTGCCCAACGTGGGGCTCGAACCCACGACCCTGAGATTAAGAGTCTCATGCTCTACCGACTGAGCTAGCCGGGCTCCCACTTAAATATGGTATGCAGACTCATCAATTTTTATTAAGGAAAACTGTTTCTGGATATTCCTCTGCTCTTGTTTTGCAAGGAACTTCACTTTTATACATCCTTCAGAGGAAAGAATGTCAAGTAAAATAAGACGAAATGAAAATGGAAGGTGTGAAATTTTCATTTTGAGATTGCATAAGAAATCAAATTCCTCTCACGTGCTATAGAATACCTAAACACTTTTGATTAAACCACTTTAGTTGTTATAATGACACCAAAATTGAAAGCCATCTGTGACTTTTCTGTTCTTACTCTGCAACAACCATGGCAATTACAAGTTAAAAAGTAAAATGTATGCAAATTTTAGAATGGAGAATGCGGGCATCGATCCCGCTACCTCTCGCATGCTAAGCGAGCGCTCTACCATTTGAGCTAATTCCCCTGTGTGCTCACTCCGCATCACATTTCAAAAGTAACGTTACTGCTGTCCACACTTTATTTTAAGTCTAATTGCCCATAACATGAGTGTTCAGTTCACTCCTAACTGATGCCTTAACTACACCTAGGGGATGTTTTACACTTCAGGTTGGCATGTTTAGTACTTGAATAGGAGTGATATCACTGTATGTTAACCTAGACTCAGGCCCTACCTAATCTTGGAGATACATTTCTCATGAATGAGTAACCAAGGGAGATACAATTTTTAGGAGTTAGTGCATGTCTAATGCAAGATTAATCACCATATTATGAGAGCCAATGCTATCATCCAGCAAAAAATACTCGTTTTTGCCCAACGTGGGGCTCGAACCCACGACCCTGAGATTAAGAGTCTCATGCTCTACCGACTGAGCTAGCCGAGCTCCCACTTAAATATGGTATGCAGACTCATCATTTTTTATTAAGGAAAACTGTTTCTGGATATTCCTCTGCTCTTGTTTTGCAAGGAACTTCACTTTTATACATCCTTCAGAGGAAAGAATGTCAAGTAAAATAAGACGAAATGAAAATGGAAGGTGTGAAATTTTCATTTTGAGATTGCATAAGAAATCAAATTCCTCTCACGTGCTATAGAATACCTAAACACTTTTGATTAAACCACTTTAGTTGTTATAATGACACCAAAATTGAAAGCCATCTGTGACTTTTCTGTTCTTACTCTGCAACAACCATGGCAATTACAAGTTAAAAAGTAAAATGTATGCAAATTTTAGAATGGAGAATGCGGGCATCGATCCCGCTACCTCTCGCATGCTAAGCGAGCGCTCTACCATTTGAGATAATTCCCCTGTGTGCTCACTCAGCATCACATTTCAAAAGTAACGTTACTGCTGTCCACACTTTATTTTAAGTCTAATTGCCCATAACATGAGTGTTCAGTTCACTCCTAACTGATGCCTTAACTACACCTAGGGGATGTTTTACACTTCAGGTTGGCATGTTTAGTACTTGAATAGGAGTGATATCACTGTATGTTAACCTAGACTCAGGCCCTACCTAATCTTGGAGATACATTTCTCATGAATGAGTAACCAAGGGAGATACAATTTTTAGGAGTTAGTGCATGTCTAATGCAAGATTAATCACCATATTATGAGAGCCAATGCTATCATCCAGCAAAAAATACTCGTTTTTGCCCAACGTGGGGCTCGAACCCACGACCCTGAGATTAAGAGTCTCATGCTCTACCGACTGAGCTAGCCGGGCTCCCACTTAAATATGGTATGCAGACTCATCAATTTTTATTAAGGAAAACTGTTTCTGGATATTCCTCTGCTCTTGTTTTGCAAGGAACTTCACTTTTATACATCCTTCAGAGGAAAGAATGTCAAGTAAAATAAGACGAAATGAAAATGGAAGGTGTGAAATTTTCATTTTGAGATTGCATAAGAAATCAAATTCCTCTCACGTGCTATAGAATACCTAAACACTTTTGATTAAACCACTTTAGTTGTTATAATGACACCAAAATTGAAAGCCATCTGTGACTTTTCTGTTCTTACTCTGCAACAACCATGGCAATTACAAGTTAAAAAGTAAAATGTATGCAAATTTTAGAATGGAGAATGCGGGCATCGATCCCGCTACCTCTCGCATGCTAAGCGAGCGCTCTACCATTTGAGCTAATTCCCCTGTGTGCTCACTCCGCATCACATTTCAAAAGTAACGTTACTGCTGTCCACACTTTATTTTAAGTCTAATTGCCCATAACATGAGTGTTCAGTTCACTCCTAACTGATGCCTTAACTACACCTAGGGGATGTTTTACACTTCAGGTTGGCATGTTTAGTACTTGAATAGGAGTGATATCACTGTATGTTAACCTAGACTCAGGCCCTACCTAATCTTGGAGATACATTTCTCATGAATGAGTAACCAAGGGAGATACAATTTTTAGGAGTTAGTGCATGTCTAATGCAAGATTAATCACCATATTATGAGAGCCAATGCTATCATCCAGCAAAAAATACTCGTTTTTGCCCAACGTGGGGCTCGAACCCACGACCCTGAGATTAAGAGTCTCATGCTCTACCGACTGAGCTAGCCGAGCTCCCACTTAAATATGGTATGCAGACTCATCATTTTTTATTAAGGAAAACTGTTTCTGGATATTCCTCTGCTCTTGTTTTGCAAGGAACTTCACTTTTATACATCCTTCAGAGGAAAGAATGTCAAGTAAAATAAGACGAAATGAAAATGGAAGGTGTGAAATTTTCATTTTGAGATTGCATAAGAAATCAAATTCCTCTCACGTGCTATAGAATACCTAAACACTTTTGATTAAACCACTTTAGTTGTTATAATGACACCAAAATTGAAAGCCATCTGTGACTTTTCTGTTCTTACTCTGCAACAACCATGGCAATTACAAGTTAAAAAGTAAAATGTATGCAAATTTTAGAATGGAGAATGCGGGCATCGATCCCGCTACCTCTCGCATGCTAAGCGAGCGCTCTACCATTTGAGCTAATTCCCCTTTGTGCTCACTCAGCATCACATTTCAAAAGTAACTTTACTGCTGTCCACACTTTATTTTAAGTCTAATTGCCCATAACATGAGTGTTCAGTTCACTCCTAACTGATGCCTTAACTACACCTAGGGGATGTTTTACACTTCAGGTTGGCATGTTTAGTACTTGAATAGGAGTGATATCACTGTATGTTAACCTAGACTCAGGCCCTACCTAATCTTGGAGATACATTTCTCATGAATGAGTAACCAAGGGAGATACAATTTTTAGGAGTTAGTGCATGTCTAATGCAAGATTAATCACCATATTATGAGAGCCAATGCTATCATCCAGCAAAAAATACTCGTTTTCGCCCAACGTGGGGCTCGAACCCACGACCCTGAGATTAAGAGTCTCATGCTCTACCGACTGAGCTAGCCGAGCTCCCACTTAAATATGGTATGCAGACTCATCATTTTTTATTAAGGAAAACTGTTTCTGGATATTCCTCTGCTCTTGTTTTGCAAGGAACTTCACTTTTATACATCCTTCAGAGGAAAGAATGTCAAGTAAAATAAGACGAAATGAAAATGGAAGGTGTGAAATTTTCATTTTGAGATTGCATAAGAAATCAAATTCCTCTCACGTGCTATAGAATACCTAAACACTTTTGATTAAACCACTTTAGTTGTTATAATGACACCAAAATTGAAAGCCATCTGTGACTTTTCTGTTCTTACTCTGCAACAACCATGGCAATTACAAGTTAAAAAGTAAAATGTATGCAAATTTTAGAATGGAGAATGCGGGCATCGATCCCGCTACCTCTCGCATGCTAAGCGAGCGCTCTACCATTTGAGCTAATTCCCCTGTGTGCTCACTCAGCATCACATTTCAAAAGTAACTTTACTGCTGTCCACACTTTATTTTAAGTCTAATTGCCCATAACATGAGTGTTCAGTTCACTCCTAACTGATGCCTTAACTACACCTAGGGGATGTTTTACACTTCAGGTTGGCATGTTTAGTACTTGAATAGGAGAGATATCACTGTATGTTAACCTAGACTCAGGCCCTACCTAATCTTGGAGATACATTTCTCATGAATGAGTAACCAAGGGAGATACAATTTTTAGGAGTTAGTGCATGTCTAATGCAAGATTAATCACCATATTATGAGAGCCAATGCTATCATCCAGCAAAAAATACTCGTTTTCGCCCAACGTGGGGCTCGAACCCACGACCCTGAGATTAAGAGTCTCATGCTCTACCGACTGAGCTAGCCGGGCTCCCACTTAAATATGGTATGCAGACTCATCATTTTTTATTAAGGAAAACTGTTTCTGGATATTCCTCTGCTCTTGTTTTGCAAGGAACTTCACTTTTATACATCCTTCAGAGGAAAGAATGTCAAGTAAAATAAGACGAAATGAAAATGGAAGGTGTGAAATTTTCATTTTGAGATTGCATAAGAAATCAAATTCCTCTCACGTGCTATAGAATACCTAAACACTTTTGATTAAACCACTTTAGTTGTTATAATGACACCAAATTTGAAAGCCATCTGTGACTTTTCTGTTCTTACTCTGCAACAACCATGGCAATTACAAGTTAAAAAGTAAAATGTATGCAAATTTTAGAATGGAGAATGCGGGCATCGATCCCGCTACCTCTCGCATGCTAAGCGAGCGCTCTACCATTTGAGCTAATTCCCCTATGTGCTCACTCAGCATCACATTTCAAAAGTAACGTTACTGCTGTCCACACTTTATTTTAAGTCTAATTGCCCATAACATGAGTGTTCAGTTCACTCCTAAATGATGCCTTAACTACACCTAGGGGATGTTTTACACTTCAGGTTGGCATGTTTAGTACTTGAATAGGAGTGATATCACTGTATGTTAACCTAGACTCAGGCCCTACCTAATCTTGGAGATACATTTCTCATGAATGAGTAACCAAGGGAGATACAATTTTTAGGAGTTAGTGCATGTCTAATGCAAGATTAATCACCATATTATGAGAGCCAATGCAATCATCCAGCAAAAAATACTCGTTTTCGCCCAACGTGGGGCTCGAACCCACGACCCTGAGATTAAGAGTCTCATGCTCTACCGACTGAGCTAGCCGGGCTCCCACTTAAACATGGTATGCAGACTCATCATTTTTTATTAAGGAAAACTGTTTCTGGATATTCCTCTGCTCTTGTTTTGCAAGGAACTTCACTTTTATACATCCTTCAGAGGAAAGAATGTCAAGTAAAATAAGACGAAATGAAAATGGAAGGTGTGAAATTTTCATTTTGAGATTGCATAAGAAATCAAATTCCTCTCACGTGCTATAGAATACCTAAACACTTTTGATTAAACCACTTTAGTTGTTATAATGACACCAAATTTGAAAGCCATCTGTGACTTTTCTGTTCTTACTCTGCAACAACCATGGCAATTACAAGTTAAAAAGTAAAATGTATGCAAATTTTAGAATGGAGAATGCGGGCATCGATCCCGCTACCTCTCGCATGCTAAGCGAGCGCTCTACCATTTGAGCTAATTCCCCTGTGTGCTCACTCAGCATCACATTTCAAAAGTAACGTTACTGCTGTCCACACTTTATTTTAAGTCTAATTGCCCATAACATGAGTGTTCAGTTCACTCCTAAATGATGCCTTAACTACACCTAGGGGATGTTTTACACTTCAGGTTGGCATGTTTAGTACTTGAATAGGAGTGATATCACTGTATGTTAACCTAGACTCAGGCCCTACCTAATCTTGGAGATACATTTCTCATGAATGAGTAACCAAGGGAGATACAATTTTTAGGAGTTAGTGCATGTCTAATGCAAGATTAATCACCATATTATGAGAGCCAATGCTATCATCCAGCAAAAAATACTCGTTTTCGCCCAACGTGGGGCTCGAACCCACGACCCTGAGATTAAGAGTCTCATGCTCTACCGACTGAGCTAGCCGAGCTCCCACTTAAATATGGTATGCAGACTCATCATTTTTTATTAAGGAAAACTGTTTCTGGATATTCCTCTGCTCTTGTTTTGCAAGGAACTTCACTTTTATACATCCTTCAGAGGAAAGAATGTCAAGTAAAATAAGACGAAATGAAAATGGAAGGTGTGAAATTTTCATTTTGAGATTGCATAAGAAATCAAATTCCTCTCACGTGCTATAGAATACCTAAACACTTTTGATTAAACCACTTTAGTTGTTATAATGACACCAAAATTGAAAGCCATCTGTGACTTTTCTGTTCTTACTCTGCAACAACCATGGCAATTACAAGTTAAAAAGTAAAATGTATGCAAATTTTAGAATGGAGAATGCGGGCATCGATCCCGCTACCTCTCGCATGCTAAGCGAGCGCTCTACCATTTGAGCTAATTCCCCTGTGTGCTCACTCAGCATCACATTTCAAAAGTAACTTTACTGCTGTCCACACTTTATTTTAAGTCTAATTGCCCATAACATGAGTGTTCAGTTCACTCCTAACTGATGCCTTAACTACACCTAGGGGATGTTTTACACTTCAGGTTGGCATGTTTAGTACTTGAATAGGAGTGATATCACTGTATGTTAACCTAGACTCAGGCCCTACCTAATCTTGGAGATACATTTCTCATGAATGAGTAACCAAGGGAGATACAATTTTTAGGAGTTAGTGCATGTCTAATGCAAGATTAATCACCATATTATGAGAGCCAATGCTATCATCCAGCAAAAAATACTCGTTTTCGCCCAACGTGGGGCTCGAACCCACGACCCTGAGATTAAGAGTCTCATGCTCTACCGACTGAGCTAGCCGGGCTCCCACTTAAATATGGTATGCAGACTCATCATTTTTTATTAAGGAAAACTGTTTCTGGATATTCCTCTGCTCTTGTTTTGCAAGGAACTTCACTTTTATACATCCTTCAGAGGAAAGAATGTCAAGTAAAATAAGACGAAATGAAAATGGAAGGTGTGAAATTTTCATTTTGAGATTGCATAAGAAATCAAATTCCTCTCACGTGCTATAGAATACCTAAACACTTTTGATTAAACCACTTTAGTTGTTATAATGACACCAAATTTGAAAGCCATCTGTGACTTTTCTGTTCTTACTCTGCAACAACCATGGCAATTACAAGTTAAAAAGTAAAATGCATGCAAATTTTAGAATGGAGAATGCGGGCATCGATCCCGCTACCTCTCGCATGCTAAGCGAGCGCTCTACCATTTGAGCTAATTCCCCTGTGTGCTCACTCAGCATCACATTTCAAAAGTAACGTTACTGCTGTCCACACTTTATTTTAAGTCTAATTGCCCATAACATGAGTGTTCAGTTCACTCCTAACTGATGCCTTAACTACACCTAGGGGATGTTTTACACTTCAGGTTGGCATGTTTAGTACTTGAATAGGAGTGATATCACTGTATGTTAACCTAGACTCAGGCCCTACCTAATCTTGGAGATACATTTCTCATGAATGAGTAACCAAGGGAGATACAATTTTTAGGAGTTAGTGCATGTCTAATGCAAGATTAATCACCATATTATGAGAGCCAATGCTATCATCCAGCAAAAAATACTCGTTTTCGCCCAACGTGGGGCTCGAACCCACGACCCTGAGATTAAGAGTCTCATGCTCTACCGACTGAGCTAGCCGGGCTCCCACTTAAATATGGTATGCAGACTCATCAATTTTTATTAAGGAAAACTGTTTCTGGATATTCCTCTGCTCTTGTTTTGCAAGGAACTTCACTTTTATACATCCTTCAGAGGAAAGAATGTCAAGTAAAATAAGACGAAATGAAAATGGAAGGTGTGAAATTTTCATTTTGAGATTGCATAAGAAATCAAATTCCTCTCACGTGCTATAGAATACCTAAACACTTTTGATTAAACCACTTTAGTTGTTATAATGACACCAAATTTGAAAGCCATTTGTGACTTTTCTGTTCTTACTCTGCAACAACCATGGCAATTACAAGTTAAAAAGTAAAATGCATGCAAATTTTAGAATGGAGAATGCGGGCATCGATCCCGCTACCTCTCGCATGCTAAGCGAGCGCTCTACCATTTGAGATAATTCCCCTGTGTGCTCACCCAGCATCACATTTCAAAAGTAACGTTACTGCTGTCCACACTTTATTTTAAGTCTAATTGCCCATAACATGAGTGTTCAGTTCACTCCTAACTGATGCCTTAACTACACCTAGGGGATGTTTTACACTTCAGGTTGGCATGTTTAGTACTTGAATAGGAGTGATATCACTGTATGTTAACCTAGACTCAGGCCCTACCTAATCTTGGAGATACATTTCTCATGAATGAGTAACCAAGGGAGATACAATTTTTAGGAGTTAGTGCATGTCTAATGCAAGATTAATCACCATATTATGAGAGCCAATGCTATCATCCAGCAAAAAATACTCGTTTTCGCCCAACGTGGGGCTCGAACCCACGACCCTGAGATTAAGAGTCTCATGCTCTACCGACTGAGCTAGCCGGGCTCCCACTTAAACATGGTATGCAGACTCATCAATTTTTATTAAGGAAAACTGTTTCTGGATATTCCTCTGCTCTTGTTTTGCAAGGAACTTCACTTTTATACATCCTTCAGAGGAAAGAATGTCAAGTAAAATAAGACGAAATGAAAATGGAAGGTGTGAAATTTTCATTTTGAGATTGCATAAGAAATCAAATTCCTCTCACGTGCTATAGAATACCTAAACACTTTTGATTAAACCACTTTAGTTGTTATAATGACACCAAATTTGAAAGCCATCTGTGACTTTTCTGTTCTTACTCTGCAACAACCATGGCAATTACAAGTTAAAAAGTAAAATGCATGCAAATTTTAGAATGGAGAATGCGGGCATCGATCCCGCTACCTCTCGCATGCTAAGCGAGCGCTCTACCATTTGAGCTAATTCCCCTGTGTGCTCACTCAGCATCACATTTCAAAAGTAACGTTACTGCTGTCCACACTTTATTTTAAGTCTAATTGCCCATAACATGAGTGTTCAGTTCACTCCTAACTGATGCCTTAACTACACCTAGGGGATGTTTTACACTTCAGGTTGGCATGTTTAGTACTTGAATAGGAGTGATATCACTGTATGTTAACCTAGACTCAGGCCCTACCTAATCTTGGAGATACATTTCTCATGAATGAGTAACCAAGGGAGATACAATTTTTAGGAGTTAGTGCATGTCTAATGCAAGATTAATCACCATATTATGAGAGCCAATGCAATCATCCAGCAAAAAATACTCGTTTTCGCCCAACGTGGGGCTCAAACCCACGACCCTGAGATTAAGAGTCTCATGCTCTACCGACTGAGCTAGCCGAGCTCCCACTTAAATATGGTATGCAGACTCATCATTTTTTATTAAGGAAAACTGTTTCTGGATATTCCTCTGCTCTTGTTTTGCAAGGAACTTCACTTTTATACATCCTTCAGAGGAAAGAATGTCAAGTAAAATAAGACGAAATGAAAATGGAAGGTGTGAAATTTTCATTTTGAGATTGCATAAGAAATCAAATTCCTCTCACGTGCTATAGAATACCTAAACACTTTTAATTAAACCACTTTAGTTGTTATAATGACACCAAAATTGAAAGCCATCTGTGACTTTTCTGTTCTTACTCTGCAACAACCATGGCAATTACAAGTTAAAAAGTAAAATGTATGCAAATTTTAGAATGGAGAATGCGGGCATCGATCCCGCTACCTCTCGCATGCTAAGCGAGCGCTCTACCATTTGAGCTAATTCCCCTGTGTGCTCACTCAGCATCACATTTCAAAAGTAACTTTACTGCTGTCCACACTTTATTTTAAGTCTAATTGCCCATAACATGAGTGTTCAGTTCACTCCTAACTGATGCCTTAACTACACCTAGGGGATGTTTTACACTTCAGGTTGGCATGTTTAGTACTTGAATAGGAGTGATATCACTGTATGTTAACCTAGACTCAGGCCCTACCTAATCTTGGAGATACATTTCTCATGAATGAGTAACCAAGGGAGATACAATTTTTAGGAGTTAGTGCATGTCTAATGCAAGATTAATCACCATATTATGAGAGCCAATGCTATCATCCAGCAAAAAATACTCGTTTTCGCCCAACGTGGGGCTCGAACCCACGACCCTGAGATTAAGAGTCTCATGCTCTACCGACTGAGCTAGCCGGGCTCCCACTTAAATATGGTATGCAGACTCATCAATTTTTATTAAGGAAAACTGTTTCTGGATATTCCTCTGCTCTTGTTTTGCAAGGAACTTCACTTTTATACATCCTTCAGAGGAAAGAATGTCAAGTAAAATAAGACGAAATGAAAATGGAAGGTGTGAAATTTTCATTTTGAGATTGCATAAGAAATCAAATTCCTCTCACGTGCTATAGAATACCTAAACACTTTTGATTAAACCACTTTAGTTGTTATAATGACACCAAATTTGAAAGCCATTTGTGACTTTTCTGTTCTTACTCTGCAACAACCATGGCAATTACAAGTTAAAAAGTAAAATGCATGCAAATTTTAGAATGGAGAATGCGGGCATCGATCCCGCTACCTCTCGCATGCTAAGCGAGCGCTCTACCATTTGAGATAATTCCCCTGTGTTCACCCAGCATCACATTTCAAAAGTAACGTTACTGCTGTCCACACTTTATTTTAAGTCTAATTGCCCATAACATGAGTGTTCAGTTCACTCCTAACTGATGCCTTAACTACACCTAGGGGATGTTTTACACTTCAGGTTGGCATGTTTAGTACTTGAATAGGAGTGATATCACTGTATGTTAACCTAGACTCAGGCCCTACCTAATCTTGGAGATACATTTCTCATGAATGAGTAACCAAGGGAGATACAATTTTTAGGAGTTAGTGCATGTCTAATGCAAGATTAATCACCATATTATGAGAGCCAATGCTATCATCCAGCAAAAAATACTTGTTTTCGCCCAACGTGGGGCTCGAACCCACGACCCTGAGATTAAGAGTCTCATGCTCTACCGACTGAGCTAGCCGGGCTCCCACTTAAACATGGTATGCAGACTCATCAATTTTTATTAAGGAAAACTGTTTCTGGATATTCCTCTGCTCTTGTTTTGCAAGGAACTTCACTTTTATACATCCTTCAGAGGAAAGAATGTCAAGTAAAATAAGACGAAATGAAAATGGAAGGTGTGAAATTTTCATTTTGAGATTGCATAAGAAATCAAATTCCTCTCACGTGCTATAGAATACCTAAACACTTTTGAATAAACCACTTTAGTTGTTATAATGACACCAAATTTGAAAGCCATCTGTGACTTTTCTGTTCTTACTCTGCAACAACCATGGCAATTACAAGTTAAAAAGTAAAATGCATGCAAATTTTAGAATGGAGAATGCGGGCATCGATCCCGCTACCTCTCGCATGCTAAGCGAGCGCTCTACCATTTGAGCTAATTCCCCTGTGTGCTCACTCAGCATCACATTTCAAAAGTAACGTTACTGCTGTCCACACTTTATTTTAAGTCTAATTGCCCATAACATGAGTGTTCAGTTCACTCCTAACTGATGCCTTAACTACACCTAGGGGATGTTTTACACTTCAGGTTGGCATGTTTAGTACTTGAATAGGAGTGATATCACTGTATGTTAACCTAGACTCAGGCCCTACCTAATCTTGGAGATACATTTCTCATGAATGAGTAACCAAGGGAGATACAATTTTTAGGAGTTAGTGCATGTCTAATGCAAGATTAATCACCATATTATGAGAGCCAATGCAATCATCCAGCAAAAAATACTCGTTTTCGCCCAACGTGGGGCTCAAACCCACGACCCTGAGATTAAGAGTCTCATGCTCTACCGACTGAGCTAGCCGAGCTCCCACTTAAATATGGTATGCAGACTCATCATTTTTTATTAAGGAAAACTGTTTCTGGATATTCCTCTGCTCTTGTTTTGCAAGGAACTTCACTTTTATACATCCTTCAGAGGAAAGAATGTCAAGTAAAATAAGACGAAATGAAAATGGAAGGTGTGAAATTTTCATTTTGAGATTGCATAAGAAATCAAATTCCTCTCACGTGCTATAGAATACCTAAACACTTTTAATTAAACCACTTTAGTTGTTATAATGACACCAAAATTGAAAGCCATCTGTGACTTTTCTGTTCTTACTCTGCAACAACCATGGCAATTACAAGTTAAAAAGTAAAATGTATGCAAATTTTAGAATGGAGAATGCGGGCATCGATCCCGCTACCTCTCGCATGCTAAGCGAGCGCTCTACCATTTGAGCTAATTCCCCTGTGTGCTCACTCAGCATCACATTTCAAAAGTAACTTTACTGCTGTCCACACTTTATTTTAAGTCTAATTGCCCATAACATGAGTGTTCAGTTCACTCCTAACTGATGCCTTAACTACACCTAGGGGATGTTTTACACTTCAGGTTGGCATGTTTAGTACTTGAATAGGAGTGATATCACTGTATGTTAACCTAGACTCAGGCCCTACCTAATCTTGGAGATACATTTCTCATGAATGAGTAACCAAGGGAGATACAATTTTTAGGAGTTAGTGCATGTCTAATGCAAGATTAATCACCATATTATGAGAGCCAATGCTATCATCCAGCAAAAAATACTCGTTTTCGCCCAACGTGGGGCTCGAACCCACGACCCTGAGATTAAGAGTCTCATGCTCTACCGACTGAGCTAGCCGGGCTCCCACTTAAATATGGTATGCAGACTCATCAATTTTTATTAAGGAAAACTGTTTCTGGATATTCCTCTGCTCTTGTTTTGCAAGGAACTTCACTTTTATACATCCTTCAGAGGAAAGAATGTCAAGTAAAATAAGACGAAATGAAAATGGAAGGTGTGAAATTTTCATTTTAGGATTGCATAAGAAATCAAATTCCTCTCACGTGCTATAGAATACCTAAACACTTTTGATTAAACCACTTTAGTTGTTATAATGACACCAAATTTGAAAGCCATCTGTGACTTTTCTGTTCTTACTCTGCAACAACCATGGCAATTACAAGTTAAAAAGTAAAATGCATGCAAATTTTAGAATGGAGAATGCGGGCATCGATCCCGCTACCTCTTGCATGCTAAGCGAGCGCTCTACCATTTGAGCTAATTCCCCTGTGTGCTCACTCAGCATCACATTTCAAAAGTAACGTTACTGCTGTCCACACTTTATTTTAAGTCTAATTGCCCATAACATGAGTGTTCAGTTCACTCCTAACTGATGCCTTAACTACACCTAGGGGATGTTTTACACTTCAGGTTGGCATGTTTAGTACTTGAATAGGAGTGATATCACTGTATGTTAACCTAGACTCAGGCCCTACCTAATCTTGGAGATACATTTCTCATGAATGAGTAACCAAGGGAGATACAATTTCTAGGAGTTAGTGCATGTCTAATGCAAGATTAATCACCATATTATGAGAGCCAATGCTATCATCCAGCAAAAAATACTCGTTTTCGCCCAACGTGGGGCTCGAACCCACGACCCTGAGATTAAGAGTCTCATGCTCTACCGACTGAGCTAGCCGGGCTCCCACTTAAATATGGTATGCAGACTCATCAATTTTTATTAAGGAAAACTGTTTCTGGATATTCCTATGCTCTTGTTTTGCAAGGAACTTCACTTTTATACATCCTTCAGAGGAAAGAATGTCAAGTAAAATAAGACGAAATGAAAATGGAAGGTGTGAAATTTTCATTTTGAGATTGCATAAGAAATCAAATTCCTCTCACGTGCTATAGAATACCTAAACACTTTTGATTAAACCACTTTAGTTGTTATAATGACACCAAAATTGAAAGCCATCTGTGACTTTTCTGTTCTTACTCTGCAACAACCATGGCAATTACAAGTTAAAAAGTAAAATGTATGCAAATTTTAGAATGGAGAATGCGGGCATCGATCCCGCTACCTCTCGCATGCTAAGCGAGCGCTCTACCATTTGAGCTAATTCCCCTGTGTGCTCACTCAGCATCACATTTCAAAAGTAACGTTACTGCTGTCCACACTTTATTTTAAGTCTAATTGCCCATAACATGAGTGTTCAGTTCACTCCTAACTGATGCCTTAACTACACCTAGGGGATGTTTTACACTTCAGGTTGGCATGTTTAGTACTTGAATAGGAGTGATATCACTGTATGTTAACCTAGACTCAGGCCATACCTAATCTTGGAGATACATTTCTCATGAATGAGTAACCAAGGGAGATACAATTTTTAGGAGTTAGTGCATGTCTAATGCAAGATTAATCACCATATTATGAGAGCCAATGCAATCATCCAGCAAAAAATACTCGTTTTCGCCCAACGTGGGGCTCGAACCCACGACCCTGAGATTAAAGAGTCTCATGCTCTACCGACTGAGCTAGCCGAGCTCCCACTTAAATATGGTATGCAGACTCATCATTTTTTATTAAGGAAAACTGTTTCTGGATATTCCTCTGCTCTTGTTTTGCAAGGAACTTCACTTTTATACATCCTTCAGAGGAAAGAATGTCAAGTAAAATAAGACGAAATGAAAATGGAAGGTGTGAAATTTTCATTTTAGGATTGCATAAGAAATCAAATTCCTCTCACGTGCTATAGAATACCTAAACACTTTTGATTAAACCACTTTAGTTGTTATAATGACACCAAATTTGAAAGCCATCTGTGACTTTTCTGTTCTTACTCTGCAACAACCATGGCAATTACAAGTTAAAAAGTAAAATGCATGCAAATTTTAGAATGGAGAATGCGGGCATCGATCCCGCTACCTCTTGCATGCTAAGCGAGCGCTCTACCATTTGAGCTAATTCCCCTGTGTGCTCACTCAGCATCACATTTCAAAAGTAACGTTACTGCTGTCCACACTTTATTTTAAGTCTAATTGCCCATAACATGAGTGTTCAGTTCACTCCTAACTGATGCCTTAACTACACCTAGGGGATGTTTTACACTTCAGGTTGGCATGTTTAGTACTTGAATAGGAGTGATATCACTGTATGTTAACCTAGACTCAGGCCCTACCTAATCTTGGAGATACATTTCTCATGAATGAGTAACCAAGGGAGATACAATTTCTAGGAGTTAGTGCATGTCTAATGCAAGATTAATCACCATATTATGAGAGCCAATGCTATCATCCAGCAAAAAATACTCGTTTTCGCCCAACGTGGGGCTCGAACCCACGACCCTGAGATTAAGAGTCTCATGCTCTACCGACTGAGCTAGCCGGGCTCCCACTTAAATATGGTATGCAGACTCATCAATTTTTATTAAGGAAAACTGTTTCTGGATATTCCTATGCTCTTGTTTTGCAAGGAACTTCACTTTTATACATCCTTCAGAGGAAAGAATGTCAAGTAAAATAAGACGAAATGAAAATGGAAGGTGTGAAATTTTCATTTTGAGATTGCATAAGAAATCAAATTCCTCTCACGTGCTATAGAATACCTAAACACTTTTGATTAAACCACTTTAGTTGTTATAATGACACCAAAATTGAAAGCCATCTGTGACTTTTCTGTTCTTACTCTGCAACAACCATGGCAATTACAAGTTAAAAAGTAAAATGTATGCAAATTTTAGAATGGAGAATGCGGGCATCGATCCCGCTACCTCTCGCATGCTAAGCGAGCGCTCTACCATTTGAGCTAATTCCCCTGTGTGCTCACTCAGCATCACATTTCAAAAGTAACGTTACTGCTGTCCACACTTTATTTTAAGTCTAATTGCCCATAACATGAGTGTTCAGTTCACTCCTAACTGATGCCTTAACTACACCTAGGGGATGTTTTACACTTCAGGTTGGCATGTTTAGTACTTGAATAGGAGTGATATCACTGTATGTTAACCTAGACTCAGGCCATACCTAATCTTGGAGATACATTTCTCATGAATGAGTAACCAAGGGAGATACAATTTTTAGGAGTTAGTGCATGTCTAATGCAAGATTAATCACCATATTATGAGAGCCAATGCAATCATCCAGCAAAAAATACTCGTTTTCGCCCAACGTGGGGCTCGAACCCACGACCCTGAGATTAAAGAGTCTCATGCTCTACCGACTGAGCTAGCCGAGCTCCCACTTAAATATGGTATGCAGACTCATCATTTTTTATTAAGGAAAACTGTTTCTGGATATTCCTCTGCTCTTGTTTTGCAAGGAACTTCACTTTTATACATCCTTCAGAGGAAAGAATGTCAAGTAAAATAAGACGAAATGAAAATGGAAGATGTGAAATTTTCATTTTGAGATTGCATAAGAAATCAAATTCCTCTCACGTGCTATAGAATACCTAAACACTTTTGATTAAACCACTTTAGTTGTTATAATGACACCAAAATTGAAAGCCATCTGTGACTTTTCTGTTCTTACTCTGCAACAACCATGGCAATTACAAGTTAAAAAGTAAAATGTATGCAAATTTTAGAATGGAGAATGCGGGCATCGATCCCGCTACCTCTCGCATGCTAAGCGAGCGCTCTACCATTTGAGCTAATTCCCCTGTGTGCTCACTCAGCATCACATTTCAAAAGTAACTTTACTGCTGTCCACACTTTATTTTAAGTCTAATTGCCCATAACATGAGTGTTCAGTTCACTCCTAACTGATGCCTTAACTACACCTAGGGGATGTTTTACACTTCAGGTTGGCATGTTTAGTACTTGAATAGGAGTGATTTCACTGTATGTTAACCTAGACTCAGGCCCTACCTAATCTTGGAGATACATTTCTCATGAATGAGTAACCAAGGGAGATACAATTTTTAGGAGTTAGTGCATGTCTAATGCAAGATTAATCACCATATTATGAGAGCCAATGCTATCATCCAGCAAAAAATACTCGTTTTCGCCCAACGTGGGGCTCGAACCCACGACCCTGAGATTAAGAGTCTCATGCTCTACCGACTGAGCTAGCCGGGCTCCCACTTAAATATGGTATGCAGACTCATCATTTTTTATTAAGGAAAACTGTTTCTGGATATTCCTCTGCTCTTGTTTTGCAAGGAACTTCACTTTTATACATCCTTCAGAGGAAAGAATGTCAAGTAAAATAAGACGAAATGAAAATGGAAGGTGTGAAATTTTCATTTTGAGATTGCATAAGAAATCAAATTCCTCTCACGTGCTATAGAATACCTAAACACTTTTGATTAAACCACTTTAGTTGTTATAATGACACCAAATTTGAAAGCCATCTGTGACTTTTCTGTTCTTACTCTGCAACAACCATGGCAATTACAAGTTAAAAAGTAAAATGCATGCAAATTTTAGAATGGAGAATGCGGGCATCGATCCCGCTACCTCTCGCATGCTAAGCGAGCGCTCTACCATTTGAGATAATTCCCCTGTGTGCTCACTCAGCATCACATTTCAAAAGTAACGTTACTGCTGTCCACACTTTATTTTTAGTCTAATTGCCCATAACATGAGTGTTCAGTTCACTCCTAACTGATGCCTTAACTACACCTAGGGGATGTTTTACACTTCAGGTTGGCATGTTTAGTACTTGAATAGGAGTGATATCACTGTATGTTAACCTAGACTCAGGCCCTACCTAATCTTGGAGATACATTTCTCATGAATGAGTAACCAAGGGAGATACAATTTTTAGGAGTTAGTGCATGTCTAATGCAAGATTAATCACCATATTATGAGAGCCAATGCTATCATCCAGCAAAAAATACTCGTTTTCGCCCAACGTGGGGCTCGAACCCACGACCCTGAGATTAAGAGTCTCATGCTCTACCGACTGAGCTAGCCGGGCTCCCACTTAAATATGGTATGCAGACTCATCAATTTTTATTAAGGAAAACTGTTTCTGGATATTCCTCTGCTCTTGTTTTGCAAGGAACTTCACTTTTATACATCCTTCAGAGGAAAGAATGTCAAGTAAAATAAGATGAAATGAAAATGGAAGGTGTGAAATTTTCATTTTGAGATTGCATAAGAAATCAAATTCCTCTCACGTGCTATAGAATACCTAAACACTTTTGATTAAACCACTTTAGTTGTTATAATGACACCAAATTTGAAAGCCATCTGTGACTTTTCTGTTCTTACTCTGCAACAACCATGGCAATTACAAGTTAAAAAGTAAAATGCATGCAAATTTTAGAATGGAGAATGCGGGCATCGATCCCGCTACCTCTCGCATGCTAAGCGAGCGCTCTACCATTTGAGCTAATTCCCCTGTGTGCTCACTCAGCATCACATTTCAAAAGTAACGTTACTGCTGTCCACACTTTATTTTAAGTCTAATTGCCCATAACATGAGTGTTCAGTTCACTCCTAACTGATGCCTTAACTACACCTAGGGGATGTTTTACACTTCAGGTTGGCATGTTTAGTACTTGAATAGGAGTGATATCACTGTATGTTAACCTAGACTCAGGCCCTACCTAATCTTGGAGATACATTTCTCATGAATGAGTAACCAAGGGAGATACAATTTTTAGGAGTTAGTGCATGTCTAATGCAAGATTAATCACCATATTATGAGAGCCAATGCTATCATCCAGCAAAAAATACTCGTTTTCGCCCAACGTGGGGCTCGAACCCACAACCCTGAGATTAAGAGTCTCATGCTCTACCAACTGAGCTAGCCGGGCTCCCACTTAAATACGGTATGCAGACTCATCAATTTTTATTAAGGAAAACTGTTTCTGGATATTCCTCTGCTCTTGTTTTGCAAGGAACTTCACTTTTATACATCCTTCAGAGGAAAGAATGTCAAGTAAAATAAGACGAAATGAAAATGGAAGGTGTGAAATTTTCATTTTGAGATTGCATAAGAAATCAAATTCCTCTCACGTGCTATAGAATACCTAAACACTTTTGATTAAACCACTTTAGTTGTTATAATGACACCAAATTTGAAAGCCATCTGTGACTTTTCTGTTCTTACTCTGCAACAACCATGGCAATTACAAGATAAAAAGTAAAATGCATGCAAATTTTAGAATGGAGAATGCGGGCATCGATCCCGCTACCTCTCGCATGCTAAGCGAGCGCTCTACCATTTGAGCTAATTCCCCTGTGTGCTCACTCAGCATCACATTTCAAAAGTAACGTTACTGCTGTCCACACTTTATTTTAAGTCTAATTGCCCATAACATGAGTGTTCAGTTCACTCCTAACTGATGCCTTAACTACACCTAGGGGATGTTTTACACTTCAGGTTGGCATGTTTAGTACTTGAATAGGAGTGATATCACTGTATGTTAACCTAGACTCAGGCCCTACCTAATCTTGGAGATACATTTCTCATGAATGAGTAACCAAGGGAGATACAATTTCTAGGAGTTAGTGCATGTCTAATGCAGGATTAATCACCATATTATGAGAGCCAATGCTATCATCCAGCAAAAAATACTCGTTTTCGCCCAACGTGGGGCTCGAACCCACGACCCTGAGATTAAGAGTCTCATGCTCTACCGACTGAGCTAGCCGGGCTCCCACTTAAATATGGTATGCAGACTCATCAATTTTTATTAAGGAAAACTGTTTCTGGATATTCCTATGCTCTTGTTTTGCAAGGAACTTCACTTTTATACATCCTTCAGAGGAAAGAATGTCAAGTAAAATAAGACGAAATGAAAATGGAAGGTGTGAAATTTTCATTTTGAGATTGCATAAGAAATCAAATTCCTCTCACGTGCTATAGAATACCTAAACACTTTTGATTAAACCACTTTAGTTGTTATAATGACACCAAATTTGAAAGCCATCTGTGACTTTTCTGTTCTTACTCTGCAACAACCATGGCAATTACAAGTTAAAAAGTAAAATGCATGCAAATTTTAGAATGGAGAATGCGGGCATCGATCCCGCTACCTCTCGCATGCTAAGCGAGCGCTCTACCATTTGAGCTAATTCCCCTGTGTGCTCACTCAGCATCACATTTCAAAAGTAACGTTACTGCTGTCCACACTTTATTTTAAGTCTAATTGCCCATAACATGAGTGTTCAGTTCACTCCTAACTGATGCCTTAACTACACCTAGGGGATGTTTTACACTTCAGGTTGGCATGTTTAGTACTTGAATAGGAGTGATATCACTGTATGTTAACCTAGACTCAGGCCCTACCTAATCTTGGAGATACATTTCTCATGAATGAGTAACCAAGGGAGATACAATTTTTAGGAGTTAGTGCATGTCTAATGCAAGATTAATCACCATATTATGAGAGCCAATGCTATCATCCAGCAAAAAATACTCGTTTTCGCCCAACGTGGGGCTCGAACCCACGACCCTGAGATTAAGAGTCTCATGCTCAACCGACTGAGCTAGCCGGGCTCCCACTTAAATATGGTATGCAGACTCATCATTTTTTATTAAGGAAAACCGTTTCTGGATATTCCTCTGCTCTTGTTTTGCAAGGAACTTCACTTTTATACATCCTTCAGAGGAAAGAATGTCAAGTAAAATAAGACAAAATGAAAATGGAAGGTGTGAAATTTTCATTTTGAGATTGCATAAGAAATCAAATTCCTCTCACGTGCTATAGAATACCTAAACACTTTTGATTAAACCACTTTAGTTGTTATAATGACATCAAATTTGAAAGCCATCTGTGACTTTTCTGTTCTTACTCTGCAACAACCATGGCAATTACAAGTTAAAAAGTAAAATGCATGCAAATTTTAGAATGGAGAATGCGGGCATCGATCCCGCTACCTCTCGCATGCTAAGCGAGCGCTCTACCATTTGAGCTAATTCCCCTGTGTGCTCACTCAGCATCACATTTCAAAAGTAACGTTACTGCTGTCCACACTTTATTTTAAGTCTAATTGCCCATAACATGAGTGTTCAGTTCACTCCTAACTGATGCCTTAACTACACCTAGGGGATGTTTTACACTTCAGGTTGGCATGTTTAGTACTTGAATAGGAGTGATATTACTGTATGTTAACCTAGACTCAGGCCCTACCTAATCTTGGAGATACATTTCTCATGAATGAGTAACCAAGGGAGATACAATTTTTAGGAGTTAGTGCATGTCTAATGCAAGATTAATCACCATATTATGAGAGCCAATGCTATCATCCAGCAAAAAATACTCGTTTTCGCCCAACGTGGGGCTCGAACCCACGACCCTGAGATTAAGAGTCTCATGCTCTACCGACTGAGCTAGCCGGGCTCCCACTTAAATATGGTATGCAGACTCATCATTTTTTATTAAGGAAAACTGTTTCTGGATATTCCTCTGCTCTTGTTTTGCAAGGAACTTCACTTTTATACATCCTTCAGAGGAAAGAATGTCAAGTAAAATAAGACGAAATGAAAATGGAAGGTGTGAAATTTTCATTTTGAGATTGCATAAGAAATCAAATTCCTCTCACGTGCTATAGAATACCTAAACACTTTTGATTAAACCACTTTAGTTGTTATAATGACACCAAATTTGAAAGCCATCTGTGACTTTTCTGTTCTTACTCTGCAACAACCATGGCAATTACAAGTTAAAAAGTAAAATGCATGCAAATTTTAGAATGGAGAATGCGGGCATCGATCCCGCTACCTCTCGCATGCTAAGCGAGCGCTCTACCATTTGAGATAATTCCCCTGTGTGCTCACTCAGCATCACATTTCAAAAGTAACGTTACTGCTGTCCACACTTTATTTTAAGTCTAATTGCCCATAACATGAGTGTTCAGTTCACTCCTAACTGATGCCTTAACTACACCTAGGGGATGTTTTACACTTCAGGTTGGCATGTTTAGTACTTGAATAGGAGTGATATCACTGTATGTTAACCTAGACTCAGGCCCTACCTAATCTTGGAGATACATTTCTCATGAATGAGTAACCAAGGGAGATACAATTTTTAGGAGTTAGTGCATGTCTAATGCAAGATTAATCACCATATTATGAGAGCCAATGCTATCATCCAGCAAAAAATACTCGTTTTCGCCCAACGTGGGGCTCGAACCCACGACCCTGAGATTAAGAGTCTCATGCTCTACCGACTGAGCTAGCCGGGCTCCCACTTAAATATGGTATGCAGACTCATCATTTTTTATTAAGGAAAACTGTTTCTGGATATTCCTCTGCTCTTGTTTTGCAAGGAACTTCACTTTTATACATCCTTCAGAGGAAAGAATGTCAAGTAAAATAAGACGAAATGAAAATGGAAGGTGTGAAATTTTCATTTTGAGATTGCATAAGAAATCAAATTCCTCTCACGTGCTATAGAATACCTAAACACTTTTGATTAAACCACTTTAGTTGTTATAATGACACCAAATTTGAAAGCCATCTGTGACTTTTCTGTTCTTACTCTGCAACAACCATGGCAATTACAAGTTAAAAAGTAAAATGCATGCAAATTTTAGAATGGAGAATGCGGGCATCGATCCCGCTACCTCTCGCATGCTAAGCGAGCGCTCTACCATTTGAGATAATTCCCCTGTGTGCTCACTCAGCATCACATTTCAAAAGTAACGTTACTGCTGTCCACACTTTATTTTAAGTCTAATTGCCCATAACATGAGTGTTCAGTTCACTCCTAACTGATGCCTTAACTACACCTAGGGGATGTTTTACACTTCAGGTTGGCATGTTTAGTACTTGAATAGGAGTGATATCACTGTATGTTAACCTAGACTCAGGCCCTACCTAATCTTGGAGATACATTTCTCATGAATGAGTAACCAAGGGAGATACAATTTTTAGGAGTTAGTGCATGTCTAATGCAAGATTAATCACCATATTATGAGAGCCAATGCTATCATCCAGCAAAAAATACTCGTTTTCGCCCAACGTGGGGCTCGAACCCACGACCCTGAGATTAAGAGTCTCATGCTCTACCGACTGAGTTAGCCGGGCTCCCACTTAAATATGGTATGCAGACTCATCAATTTTTATTAAGGAAAACTGTTTCTGGATATTCCTCTGCTCTTGTTTTGCAAGGAACTTCACTTTTATACATCCTTCAGAGGAAAGAATGTCAAGTAAAATAAGATGAAATGAAAATGGAAGGTGTGAAATTTTCATTTTGAGATTGCATAAGAAATCAAATTCCTCTCACGTGCTATAGAATACCTAAACACTTTTGATTAAACCACTTTAGTTGTTATAATGACACCAAATTTGAAAGCCATCTGTGACTTTTCTGTTCTTACTCTGCAACAACCATGGCAATTACAAGTTAAAAAGTAAAATGCATGCAAATTTTAGAATGGAGAATGCGGGCATCGATCCCGCTACCTCTCGCATGCTAAGCGAGCGCTCTACCATTTGAGCTAATTCCCCTGTGTGCTCACTCAGCATCACATTTCAAAAGTAACGTTACTGCTGTCCACACTTTATTTTAAGTCTAATTGCCCATAACATGAGTGTTCAGTTCACTCCTAACTGATGCCTTAACTACACCTAGGGGATGTTTTACACTTCAGGTTGGCATGTTTAGTACTTGAATAGGAGTGATATCACTGTATGTTAACCTAGACTCAGGCCCTACCTAATCTTGGAGATACATTTCTCATGAATGAGTAACCAAGGGAGATACAATTTTTAGGAGTTAGTGCATGTCTAATGCAAGATTAATCACCATATTATGAGAGCCAATGCTATCATCCAGCAAAAAATACTCGTTTTCGCCCAACGTGGGGCTCGAACCCACAACCCTGAGATTAAGAGTCTCATGCTCTACCAACTGAGCTAGCCGGGCTCCCACTTAAATACGGTATGCAGACTCATCAATTTTTATTAAGGAAAACTGTTTCTGGATATTCCTCTGCTCTTGTTTTGCAAGGAACTTCACTTTTATACATCCTTCAGAGGAAAGAATGTCAAGTAAAATAAGACGAAATGAAAATGGAAGGTGTGAAATTTTCATTTTGAGATTGCATAAGAAATCAAATTCCTCTCACGTGCTATAGAATACCTAAACACTTTTGATTAAACCACTTTAGTTGTTATAATGACACCAAATTTGAAAGCCATCTGTGACTTTTCTGTTCTTACTCTGCAACAACCATGGCAATTACAAGATAAAAAGTAAAATGCATGCAAATTTTAGAATGGAGAATGCGGGCATCGATCCCGCTACCTCTCGCATGCTAAGCGAGCGCTCTACCATTTGAGCTAATTCCCCTGTGTGCTCACTCAGCATCACATTTCAAAAGTAACGTTACTGCTGTCCACACTTTATTTTAAGTCTAATTGCCCATAACATGAGTGTTCAGTTCACTCCTAACTGATGCCTTAACTACACCTAGGGGATGTTTTACACTTCAGGTTGGCATGTTTAGTACTTGAATAGGAGTGATATCACTGTATGTTAACCTAGACTCAGGCCCTACCTAATCTTGGAGATACATTTCTCATGAATGAGTAACCAAGGGAGATACAATTTCTAGGAGTTAGTGCATGTCTAATGCAGGATTAATCACCATATTATGAGAGCCAATGCTATCATCCAGCAAAAAATACTCGTTTTCGCCCAACGTGGGGCTCGAACCCACGACCCTGAGATTAAGAGTCTCATGCTCTACCGACTGAGCTAGCCGGGCTCCCACTTAAATATGGTATGCAGACTCATCAATTTTTATTAAGGAAAACTGTTTCTGGATATTCCTATGCTCTTGTTTTGCAAGGAACTTCACTTTTATACATCCTTCAGAGGAAAGAATGTCAAGTAAAATAAGACGAAATGAAAATGGAAGGTGTGAAATTTTCATTTTGAGATTGCATAAGAAATCAAATTCCTCTCACGTGCTATAGAATACCTAAACACTTTTGATTAAACCACTTTAGTTGTTATAATGACACCAAATTTGAAAGCCATCTGTGACTTTTCTGTTCTTACTCTGCAACAACCATGGCAATTACAAGTTAAAAAGTAAAATGCATGCAAATTTTAGAATGGAGAATGCGGGCATCGATCCCGCTACCTCTCGCATGCTAAGCGAGCGCTCTACCATTTGAGCTAATTCCCCTGTGTGCTCACTCAGCATCACATTTCAAAAGTAACGTTACTGCTGTCCACACTTTATTTTAAGTCTAATTGCCCATAACATGAGTGTTCAGTTCACTCCTAACTGATGCCTTAACTACACCTAGGGGATGTTTTACACTTCAGGTTGGCATGTTTAGTACTTGAATAGGAGTGATATCACTGTATGTTAACCTAGACTCAGGCCCTACCTAATCTTGGAGATACATTTCTCATGAATGAGTAACCAAGGGAGATACAATTTTTAGGAGTTAGTGCATGTCTAATGCAAGATTAATCACCATATTATGAGAGCCAATGCTATCATCCAGCAAAAAATACTCGTTTTCGCCCAACGTGGGGCTCGAACCCACGACCCTGAGATTAAGAGTCTCATGCTCAACCGACTGAGCTAGCCGGGCTCCCACTTAAATATGGTATGCAGACTCATCATTTTTTATTAAGGAAAACCGTTTCTGGATATTCCTCTGCTCTTGTTTTGCAAGGAACTTCACTTTTATACATCCTTCAGAGGAAAGAATGTCAAGTAAAATAAGACAAAATGAAAATGGAAGGTGTGAAATTTTCATTTTGAGATTGCATAAGAAATCAAATTCCTCTCACGTGCTATAGAATACCTAAACACTTTTGATTAAACCACTTTAGTTGTTATAATGACATCAAATTTGAAAGCCATCTGTGACTTTTCTGTTCTTACTCTGCAACAACCATGGCAATTACAAGTTAAAAAGTAAAATGCATGCAAATTTTAGAATGGAGAATGCGGGCATCGATCCCGCTACCTCTCGCATGCTAAGCGAGCGCTCTACCATTTGAGCTAATTCCCCTGTGTGCTCACTCAGCATCACATTTCAAAAGTAACGTTACTGCTGTCCACACTTTATTTTAAGTCTAATTGCCCATAACATGAGTGTTCAGTTCACTCCTAACTGATGCCTTAACTACACCTAGGGGATGTTTTACACTTCAGGTTGGCATGTTTAGTACTTGAATAGGAGTGATATTACTGTATGTTAACCTAGACTCAGGCCCTACCTAATCTTGGAGATACATTTCTCATGAATGAGTAACCAAGGGAGATACAATTTTTAGGAGTTAGTGCATGTCTAATGCAAGATTAATCACCATATTATGAGAGCCAATGCTATCATCCAGCAAAAAATACTCGTTTTCGCCCAACGTGGGGCTCGAACCCACGACCCTGAGATTAAGAGTCTCATGCTCTACCGACTGAGCTAGCCGGGCTCCCACTTAAATATGGTATGCAGACTCATCATTTTTTATTAAGGAAAACTGTTTCTGGATATTCCTCTGCTCTTGTTTTGCAAGGAACTTCACTTTTATACATCCTTCAGAGGAAAGAATGTCAAGTAAAATAAGACGAAATGAAAATGGAAGGTGTGAAATTTTCATTTTGAGATTGCATAAGAAATCAAATTCCTCTCACGTGCTATAGAATACCTAAACACTTTTGATTAAACCACTTTAGTTGTTATAATGACACCAAATTTGAAAGCCATCTGTGACTTTTCTGTTCTTACTCTGCAACAACCATGGCAATTACAAGTTAAAAAGTAAAATGCATGCAAATTTTAGAATGGAGAATGCGGGCATCGATCCCGCTACCTCTCGCATGCTAAGCGAGCGCTCTACCATTTGAGATAATTCCCCTGTGTGCTCACTCAGCATCACATTTCAAAAGTAACGTTACTGCTGTCCACACTTTATTTTAAGTCTAATTGCCCATAACATGAGTGTTCAGTTCACTCCTAACTGATGCCTTAACTACACCTAGGGGATGTTTTACACTTCAGGTTGGCATGTTTAGTACTTGAATAGGAGTGATATCACTGTATGTTAACCTAGACTCAGGCCCTACCTAATCTTGGAGATACATTTCTCATGAATGAGTAACCAAGGGAGATACAATTTTTAGGAGTTAGTGCATGTCTAATGCAAGATTAATCACCATATTATGAGAGCCAATGCTATCATCCAGCAAAAAATACTCGTTTTCGCCCAACGTGGGGCTCGAACCCACGACCCTGAGATTAAGAGTCTCATGCTCTACCGACTGAGCTAGCCGAGCTCCCACTTAAATATGGTATGCAGACTCATCAATTTTTATTAAGGAAAACTGTTTCTGGATATTCCTCTGCTCTTGTTTTGCAAGGAACTTCACTTTTATACATCCTTCAGAGGAAAGAATGTCAAGTAAAATAAGATGAAATGAAAATGGAAGGTGTGAAATTTTCATTTTGAGATTGCATAAGAAATCAAATTCCTCTCACGTGCTATAGAATACCTAAACACTTTTGATTAAACCACTTTAGTTGTTATAATGACACCAAATTTGAAAGCCATCTGTGACTTTTCTGTTCTTACTCTGCAACAACCATGGCAATTACAAGTTAAAAAGTAAAATGCATGCAAATTTTAGAATGGAGAATGCGGGCATCGATCCCGCTACCTCTCGCATGCTAAGCGAGCGCTCTACCATTTGAGCTAATTCCCCTGTGTGCTCACTCAGCATCACATTTCAAAAGTAACGTTACTGCTGTCCACACTTTATTTTAAGTCTAATTGCCCATAACATGAGTGTTCAGTTCACTCCTAACTGATGCCTTAACTACACCTAGGGGATGTTTTACACTTCAGGTTGGCATGTTTAGTACTTGAATAGGAGTGATATCACTGTATGTTAACCTAGACTCAGGCCCTACCTAATCTTGGAGATACATTTCTCATGAATGAGTAACCAAGGGAGATACAATTTTTAGGAGTTAGTGCATGTCTAATGCAAGATTAATCACCATATTATGAGAGCCAATGCTATCATCCAGCAAAAAATACTCGTTTTCGCCCAACGTGGGGCTCGAACCCACGACCCTGAGATTAAGAGTCTCATGCTCTACCGACTGAGCTAGCCGGGCTCCCACTTAAATACGGTATGCAGACTCATCAATTTTTATTAAGGAAAACTGTTTCTGGATATTCCTCTGCTCTTGTTTTGCAAGGAACTTCACTTTTATACATCCTTCAGAGGAAAGAATGTCAAGTAAAATAAGACGAAATGAAAATGGAAGGTGTGAAATTTTCATTTTGAGATTGCATAAGAAATCAAATTCCTCTCACGTGCTATAGAATACCTAAACACTTTTGATTAAACCACTTTAGTTGTTATAATGACACCAAATTTGAAAGCCATCTGTGACTTTTCTGTTCTTACTCTGCAACAACCATGGCAATTACAAGATAAAAAGTAAAATGCATGCAAATTTTAGAATGGAGAATGCGGGCATCGATCCCGCTACCTCTCGCATGCTAAGCGAGCGCTCTACCATTTGAGCTAATTCCCCTGTGTGCTCACTCAGCATCACATTTCAAAAGTAACGTTACTGCTGTCCACACTTTATTTTAAGTCTAATTGCCCATAACATGAGTGTTCAGTTCACTCCTAACTGATGCCTTAACTACACCTAGGGGATGTTTTACACTTCAGGTTGGCATGTTTAGTACTTGAATAGGAGTGATAACACTGTATGTTAACCTAGACTCAGGCCCTACCTAATCTTGGAGATACATTTCTCATGAATGAGTAACCAAGGGAGATACAATTTCTAGGAGTTAGTGCATGTCTAATGCAGGATTAATCACCATATTATGAGAGCCAATGCTATCATCCAGCAAAAAATACTCGTTTTCGCCCAACATGGGGCTCGAACCCACGACCCTGAGATTAAGAGTCTCATGCTCTACCGACTGAGCTAGCCGGGCTCCCACTTAAATATGGTATGCAGACTCATCAATTTTTATTAAGGAAAACTGTTTCTGGATATTCCTATGCTCTTGTTTTGCAAGGAACTTCACTTTTATACATCCTTCAGAGGAAAGAATGTCAAGTAAAATAAGACGAAATGAAAATGGAAGGTGTGAAATTTTCATTTTGAGATTGCATAAGAAATCAAATTCCTCTCACGTGCTATAGAATACCTAAACACTTTTGATTAAACCACTTTAGTTGTTATAATGACACCAAATTTGAAAGCCATCTGTGACTTTTCTGTTCTTACTCTGCAACAACCATGGCAATTATAAGTTAAAAAGTAAAATGCATGCAAATTTTAGAATGGAGAATGCGGGCATCGATCCCGCTACCTCTCGCATGCTAAGCGAGCGCTCTACCATTTGAGCTAATTCCCCTGTGTGCTCACTCAGCATCACATTTCAAAAGTAACGTTACTGCTGTCCACACTTTATTTTAAGTCTAATTGCCCATAACATGAGTGTTCAGTTCACTCCTAACTGATGCCTTAACTACACCTAGGGGATGTTTTACACTTCAGGTTGGCATGTTTAGTACTTGAATAGGAGTGATATCACTGTATGTTAACCTAGACTCAGGCCCTACCTAATCTTGGAGATACATTTCTCATGAATGAGTAACCAAGGGAGATACAATTTTTAGGAGTTAGTGCATGTCTAATGCAAGATTAATCACCATATTATGAGAGCCAATGCTATCATCCAGCAAAAAATACTCGTTTTCGCCCAACGTGGGGCTCGAACCCACGACCCTGAGATTAAGAGTCTCATGCTCAACCGACTGAGCTAGCCGGGCTCCCACTTAAATATGGTATGCAGACTCATCATTTTTTATTAAGGAAAACCGTTTCTGGATATTCCTCTGCTCTTGTTTTGCAAGGAACTTCACTTTTATACATCCTTCAGAGGAAAGAATGTCAAGTAAAATAAGACAAAATGAAAATGGAAGGTGTGAAATTTTCATTTTGAGATTGCATAAGAAATCAAATTCCTCTCACGTGCTATAGAATACCTAAACACTTTTGATTAAACCACTTTAGTTGTTATAATGACATCAAATTTGAAAGCCATCTGTGACTTTTCTGTTCTTACTCTGCAACAACCATGGCAATTACAAGTTAAAAAGTAAAATGCATGCAAATTTTAGAATGGAGAATGCGGGCATCGATCCCGCTACCTCTCGCATGCTAAGCGAGCGCTCTACCATTTGAGCTAATTCCCCTGTGTGCTCACTCAGCATCACATTTCAAAAGTAACGTTACTGCTGTCCACACTTTATTTTAAGTCTAATTGCCCATAACATGAGTGTTCAGTTCACTCCTAACTGATGCCTTAACTACACCTAGGGGATGTTTTACACTTCAGGTTGGCATGTTTAGTACTTGAATAGGAGTGATATTACTGTATGTTAACCTAGACTCAGGCCCTACCTAATCTTGGAGATACATTTCTCATGAATGAGTAACCAAGGGAGATACAATTTTTAGGAGTTAGTGCATGTCTAATGCAAGATTAATCACCATATTATGAGAGCCAATGCTATCATCCAGCAAAAAATACTCGTTTTCGCCCAACGTGGGGCTCGAACCCACGACCCTGAGATTAAGAGTCTCATGCTCTACCGACTGAGCTAGCCGGGCTCCCACTTAAATACGGTATGCAGACTCATCAATTTTTATTAAGGAAAACTGTTTCTGGATATTCCTCTGCTCTTGTTTTGCAAGGAACTTCACTTTTATACATCCTTCAGAGGAAAGAATGTCAAGTAAAATAAGACGAAATGAAAATGGAAGGTGTGAAATTTTCATTTTGAGATTGCATAAGAAATCAAATTCCTCTCACATGCTATAGAATACCTAAACACTTTTGATTAAACCACTTTAGTTGTTATAATGACACCAAAATTGAAAGCCATCTGTGACTTTTCTGTTCTTACTCTGCAACAACCATGGCAATTACAAGTTAAAAAGTAAAATGTATGCAAATTTTAGAATGGAGAATGCGGGCATCGATCCCGCTACCTCTCGCATGCTAAGCGAGCGCTCTACCATTTGAGCTAATTCCCCTGTGTGCTCACTCAGCATCACATTTCAAAAGTAACTTTACTGCTGTCCACACTTTATTTTAAGTCTAATTGCCCATAACATGAGTGTTCAGTTCACTCCTAACTGATGCCTTAACTACACCTAGGGGATGTTTTACACTTCAGGTTGGCATGTTTAGTACTTGAATAGGAGTGATATCACTGTATGTTAACCTAGACTCAGGCCCTACCTAATCTTGGAGATACATTTCTCATGAATGAGTAACCAAGGGAGATACAATTTTTAGGAGTTAGTGCATGTCTAATGCAAGATTAATCACCATATTATGAGAGCCAATGCTATCATCCAGCAAAAAATACTCGTTTTCGCCCAACGTGGGGCTCGAACCCACGACCCTGAGATTAAGAGTCTCATGCTCAACCGACTGAGCTAGCCGGGCTCCCACTTAAATATGGTATGCAGACTCATCATTTTTTATGAAGGAAAACCGTTTCTGGATATTCCTCTGCTCTTGTTTTGCAAGGAACTTCACTTTTATACATCCTTCAGAGGAAAGAATGTCAAGTAAAATAAGACAAAATGAAAATGGAAGGTGTGAAATTTTCATTTTGAGATTGCATAAGAAATCAAATTCCTCTCACGTGCTATAGAATACCTAAACACTTTTGATTAAACCACTTTAGTTGTTATAATGACATCAAATTTGAAAGCCATCTGTGACTTTTCTGTTCTTACTCTGCAACAACCATGGCAATTACAAGTTAAAAAGTAAAATGCATGCAAATTTTAGAATGGAGAATGCGGGCATCGATCCCGCTACCTCTCGCATGCTAAGCGAGCGCTCTACCATTTGAGCTAATTCCCCTGTGTGCTCACTCAGCATCACATTTCAAAAGTAACGTTACTGCTGTCCACACTTTATTTTAAGTCTAATTGACCATAACATGAGTGTTCAGTTCACTCCTAACTGATGCCTTAACTACACCTAGGGGATGTTTTACACTTCAGGTTGGCATGTTTAGTACTTGAATAGGAGTGATATTACTGTATGTTAACCTAGACTCAGGCCCTACCTAATCTTGGAGATACATTTCTCATGAATGAGTAACCAAGGGAGATACAATTTTTAGGAGTTAGTGCATGTCTAATGCAAGATTAATCACCATATTATGAGAGCCAATGCTATCATCCAGCAAAAAATACTCGTTTTCGCCCAACGTGGGGCTCGAACCCACGACCCTGAGATTAAGAGTCTCATGCTCTACCGACTGAGCTAGCCGGGCTCCCACTTAAATACGGTATGCAGACTCATCAATTTTTATTAAGGAAAACTGTTTCTGGATATTCCTCTGCTCTTGTTTTGCAAGGAACTTCACTTTTATACATCCTTCAGAGGAAAGAATGTCAAGTAAAATAAGACGAAATGAAAATGGAAGGTGTGAAATTTTCATTTTGAGATTGCATAAGAAATCAAATTCCTCTCACGTGCTATAGAATACCTAAACACTTTTGATTAAACCACTTTAGTTGTTATAATGACACCAAAATTGAAAGCCATCTGTGACTTTTCTGTTCTTACTCTGCAACAACCATGGCAATTACAAGTTAAAAAGTAAAATGTATGCAAATTTTAGAATGGAGAATGCGGGCATCGATCCCGCTACCTCTCGCATGCTAAGCGAGCGCTCTACCATTTGAGCTAATTCCCCTGTGTGCTCACTCAGCATCACATTTCAAAAGTAACTTTACTGCTGTCCACACTTTATTTTAAGTCTAATTGCCCATAACATGAGTGTTCAGTTCACTCCTAACTGATGCCTTAACTACACCTAGGGGATGTTTTACACTTCAGGTTGGCATGTTTAGTACTTGAATAGGAGTGATATCACTGTATGTTAACCTAGACTCAGGCCCTACCTAATCTTGGAGATACATTTCTCATGAATGAGTAACCAAGGGAGATACAATTTTTAGGAGTTAGTGCATGTCTAATGCAAGATTAATCACCATATTATGAGAGCCAATGCTATCATCCAGCAAAAAATACTCGTTTTCGCCCAACGTGGGGCTCGAACCCACAACCCTGAGATTAAGAGTCTCATGCTCTACCGACTGAGCTAGCCGGGCTCCCACTTAAATATGGTATGCAGACTCATCATTTTTTATTAAGGAAAACTGTTTCTGGATATTCCTCTGCTTTTGTTTTGCAAGGAACTTCACTTTTACACATCCTTCAGAGGAAAGAATGTCAAGTAAAATAAGACGAAATGAAAATGGAAGGTGTGAAATTTTCATTTTGAGATTGCATAAGAAATCAAATTCCTCTCACGTGCTATAGAATACCTAAACACTTTTGATTAAACCACTTTAGTTGTTATAATGACACCAAATTTGAAAGCCATCTGTGACTTTTCTGTTCTTACTCTGCAACAACCATGGCAATTACAAGTTAAAAAGTAAAATGCATGCAAATTTTAGAATGGAGAATGCGGGCATCGATCCCGCTACCTCTCGCATGCTAAGCGAGCGCTCTACCATTTGAGATAATTCCCCTGTGTGCTCACTCAGCATCACATTTCAAAAGTAACGTTACTGCTGTCCACACTTTATTTTAAGTCTAATTGCCCATAACATGAGTGTTCAGTTCACTCCTAACTGATGCCTTAACTACACCTAGGGGATGTTTTACACTTCAGGTTGGCATGTTTAGTACTTGAATAGGAGTGATATCACTGTATGTTAACCTAGACTCAGGCCCTACCTAATCTTGGAGATACATTTCTCATGAATGAGTAACCAAGGGAGATACAATTTTTAGGAGTTAGTGCATGTCTAATGCAAGATTAATCACCATATTATGAGAGCCAATGCTATCATCCAGCAAAAAATACTATTTTTCGCCCAACGTGGGGCTCGAACCCACGACCCTGAGATTAAGAGTCTCATGCTCTACCGACTGAGCTAGCCGGGCTCCCACTTAAATATGGTATGCAGACTCATCAATTTTTATTAAGGAAAACTGTTTCTTTATATTCCTCTGCTCTTGTTTTGCAAGGAACTTCACTTTTATACATCCTTCAGAGGAAAGAATGTCAAGTAAAATAAGACGAAATGAAAATGGAAGGTGTGAAATTTTCATTTTGAGATTGCATAAGAAATCAAATTCCTCTCACGTGCTATAGAATACCTAAACACTTTTGATTAAACCACTTTAGTTGTTATAATGACACCAAATTTGAAAGCCATCTGTGACTTTTCTGTTCTTACTCTGCAACAACCATGGCAATTACAAGTTAAAAAGTAAAATGCATGCAAATTTTAGAATGGAGAATGCGGGCATCGATCCCGCTACCTCTCGCATGCTAAGCGAGCGCTCTACCATTTGAGCTAATTCTCCTGTGTGCTCACTCAGCATCACATTTCAAAAGTAACGTTACTGCTGTCCACACTTTATTTTAAGTCTAATTGCCCATAACATGAGTGTTCAGTTCACTCCTAACTGATGCCTTAACTACACCTAGTGGATGTTTTACACTTCAGGTTGGCATGTTTAGTACTTGAATAGGAGTGATATCACTGTATGTTAACCTAGACTCAGGCCCTACCTAATCTTGGAGATACATTTCTCATGAATGAGTAACCAAGGGAGATACAATTTTTAGGAGTTAGTGCATGTCTAATGCAAGATTAATCACCATATTATGAGAGCCAATGCTATCATCCAGCAAAAAATACTCGTTTTCGCCCAACGTGGGGCTCGAACCCACGACCCTGAGATTAAGAGTCTCATGCTCTACCGACTGAGCTAGCCGGGCTCCCACTTAAATATGGTATGCAGACTCATCAATTTTTATTAAGGAAAACTGTTTCTGGATATTCCTCTGCTCTTGTTTTGCAAGGAACTTCACTTTTATACATCCTTCAGAGGAAAGAATGTCAAGTAAAATAAGACGAAATGAAAATGGAAGGTGTGAAATTTTCATTTTGAGATTGCATAAGAAATCAAATTCCTCTCACGTGCTATAGAATACCTAAACACTTTTGATTAAACCACTTTAGTTGTTATAATGACACCAAATTTGAAAGCCATCTGTGACTTTTCTGTTCTTACTCTGCAACAACCATGGCAATTACAAGTTAAAAAGTAAAATGCATGCAAATTTTAGAATGGAGAATGCGGGCATCGATCCCGCTACCTCTCGCATGCTAAGCGAGCGCTCTACCATTTGAGCTAATTCCCCTGTGTGCTCACTCAGCATCACATTTCAAAAGTAACGTTACTGCTGTCCACACTTTATTTTAAGTCTAATTGCCCATAACATGAGTGTTCAGTTCACTCCTAACTGATGCCTTAACTACACCTAGGGGATGTTTTACACTTCAGGTTGGCATGTTTAGTACTTGAATAGGAGTGATATCACTGTATGTTAACCTAGACTCAGGCCCTACCTAATCTTGGAGATACATTTCTCATGAATGAGTAACCAAGGGAGATACAATTTCTAGGAGTTAGTGCATGTCTAATGCAAGATTAATCACCATATTATGAGAGCCAATGCTATCATCCAGCAAAAAATACTCGTTTTCGCCCAACGTGGGGCTCGAACCCACGACCCTGAGATTAAGAGTCTCATGCTCTACCGACTGAGCTAGCCGGGCTCCCACTTAAATATGGTATGCAGACTCATCAATTTTTATTAAGGAAAACTGTTTCTGGATATTCCTCTGCTCTTGTTTTGCAAGGAACTTCACTTTTATACATCCTTCAGAGGAAAGAATGTCAAGTAAAATAAGACGAAATGAAAATGGAAGGTGTGAAATTTTCATTTTGAGATTGCATAAGAAATCAAATTCCTCTCACGTGCTATAGAATACCTAAACACTTTTGATTAAACCACTTTAGTTGTTATAATGACACCAAATTTGAAAGCCATCTGTGACTTTTCTGTTCTTACTCTGCAACAACCATGGCAATTACAAGTTAAAAAGTAAAATGCATGCAAATTTTAGAATGGAGAATGCGGGCATCGATCCCGCTACCTCTCGCATGCTAAGCGAGCGCTCTACCATTTGAGCTAATTCCCCTGTGTGCTCACTCAGCATCACATTTCAAAAGTAACGTTACTGCTGTCCACACTTTATTTTAAGTCTAATTGCCCATAACATGAGTGTTCAGTTCACTCCTAACTGATGCCTTAACTACACCTAGGGGATGTTTTACACTTCAGGTTGGCATGTTTAGTACTTGAATAGGAGTGATATCACTGTATGTTAACCTAGACTCAGGCCCTACCTAATCTTGGAGATACATTTCTCATGAATGAGTAACCAAGGGAGATACAATTTCTAGGAGTTAGTGCATGTCTAATGCAGGATTAATCACCATATTATGAGAGCCAATGCTATCATCCAGCAAAAAATACTCGTTTTCGCCCAACGTGGGGCTCGAACCCACGACCCTGAGATTAAGAGTCTCATGCTCTACCGACTGAGCTAGCCGGGCTCCCACTTAAATATGGTATGCAGACTCATCAATTTTTATTAAGGAAAACTGTTTCTGGATATTCCTATGCTCTTGTTTTGCAAGGAACTTCACTTTTATACATCCTTCAGAGGAAAGAATGTCAAGTAAAATAAGACGAAATGAAAATGGAAGGTGTGAAATTTTCATTTTGAGATTGCATAAGAAATCAAATTCCTCTCACGTGCTATAGAATACCTAAACACTTTTGATTAAACCACTTTAGTTGTTATAATGACACCAAATTTGAAAGCCATCTGTGACTTTTCTGTTCTTACTCTGCAACAACCATGGCAATTACAAGTTAAAAAGTAAAATGCATGCAAATTTTAGAATGGAGAATGCGGGCATCGATCCCGCTACCTCTCGCATGCTAAGCGAGCGCTCTACCATTTGAGCTAATTCCCCTGTGTGCTCACTCAGCATCACATTTCAAAAGTAACGTTACTGCTGTCCACACTTTATTTTAAGTCTAATTGCCCATAACATGAGTGTTCAGTTCACTCCTAACTGATGCCTTAACTACACCTAGGGGATGTTTTACACTTCAGGTTGGCATGTTTAGTACTTGAATAGGAGTGATATCACTGTATGTTAACCTAGACTCAGGCCCTACCTAATCTTGGAGATACATTTCTCATGAATGAGTAACCAAGGGAGATACAATTTTTAGGAGTTAGTGCATGTCTAATGCAAGATTAATCACCATATTATGAGAGCCAATGCTATCATCCAGCAAAAAATACTTGTTTTCGCCCAACGTGGGGCTCGAACCCACGACCCTGAGATTAAGAGTCTCATGCTCAACTGACTGAGCTAGCCGGGCTCCCACTTAAATATGGTATGCAGACTCATCATTTTTTATTAAGGAAAACCGTTTCTGGATATTCCTCTGCTCTTGTTTTGCAAGGAACTTCACTTTTATACATCCTTCAGAGGAAAGAATGTCAAGTAAAATAAGACAAAATGAAAATGGAAGGTGTGAAATTTTCATTTTGAGATTGCATAAGAAATCAAATTCCTCTCACGTGCTATAGAATACCTAAACACTTTTGATTAAACCACTTTAGTTGTTATAATGACATCAAATTTGAAAGCCATCTGTGACTTTTCTGTTCTTACTCTGCAACAACCATGGCAATTACAAGTTAAAAAGTAAAATGCATGCAAATTTTAGAATGGAGAATGCGGGCATCGATGCCGCTACCTCTCGCATGCTAAGCGAGCGCTCTACCATTTGAGCTAATTCCCCTGTGTGCTCACTCAGCATCACATTTCAAAAGTAACGTTACTGCTGTCCACACTTTATTTTAAGTCTAATTGCCCATAACATGAGTGTTCAGTTCACTCCTAACTGATGCCTTAACTACACCTAGGGGATGTTTTACACTTCAGGTTGGCATGTTTAGTACTTGAATAGGAGTGATATTACTGTATGTTAACCTAGACTCAGGCCCTACCTAATCTTGGAGATACATTTCTCATGAATGAGTAACCAAGGGAGATACAATTTTTAGGAGTTAGTGCATGTCTAATGCAAGATTAATCACCATATTATGAGAGCCAATGCTATCATCCAGCAAAAAATACTCGTTTTCGCCCAACGTGGGGCTCGAACCCACGACCCTGAGATTAAGAGTCTCATGCTCTACCGACTGAGCTAGCCGGGCTCCCACTTAAATACGGTATGCAGACTCATCAATTTTTATTAAGGAAAACTGTTTCTGGATATTCCTCTGCTCTTGTTTTGCAAGGAACTTCACTTTTATACATCCTTCAGAGGAAAGAATGTCAAGTAAAATAAGACGAAATGAAAATGGAAGGTGTGAAATTTTCATTTTGAGATTGCATAAGAAATCAAATTCCTCTCACGTGCTATAGAATACCTAAACACTTTTGATTAAACCACTTTAGTTGTTATAATGACACCAAAATTGAAAGCCATCTGTGACTTTTCTGTTCTTACTCTGCAACAACCATGGCAATTACAAGTTAAAAAGTAAAATGTATGCAAATTTTAGAATGGAGAATGCGGGCATCGATCCCGCTACCTCTCGCATGCTAAGCGAGCGCTCTACCATTTGAGCTAATTCCCCTGTGTGCTCACTCAGCATCACATTTCAAAAGTAACTTTACTGCTGTCCACACTTTATTTTAAGTCTAATTGCCCATAACATGAGTGTTCAGTTCACTCCTAACTGATGCCTTAACTACACCTAGGGGATGTTTTACACTTCAGGTTGGCATGTTTAGTACTTGAATAGGAGTGATATCACTGTATGTTAACCTAGACTCAGGCCCTACCTAATCTTGGAGATACATTTCTCATGAATGAGTAACCAAGGGAGATACAATTTTTAGGAGTTAGTGCATGTCTAATGCAAGATTAATCACCATATTATGAGAGCCAATGCTATCATCCAGCAAAAAATACTCGTTTTCGCCCAACGTGGGGCTCGAACCCACGACCCTGAGATTAAGAGTCTCATGCTCAACCGACTGAGCTAGCCGGGCTCCCACTTAAATATGGTATGCAGACTCATCATTTTTTATTAAGGAAAACCGTTTCTGGATATTCCTCTGCTCTTGTTTTGCAAGGAACTTCACTTTTATACATCCTTCAGAGGAAAGAATGTCAAGTAAAATAAGACAAAATGAAAATGGAAGGTGTGAAATTTTCATTTTGAGATTGCATAAGAAATCAAATTCCTCTCACGTGCTATAGAATACCTAAACACTTTTGATTAAACCACTTTAGTTGTTATAATGACATCAAATTTGAAAGCCATCTGTGACTTTTCTGTTCTTACTCTGCAACAACCATGGCAATTACAAGTTAAAAAGTAAAATGCATGCAAATTTTAGAATGGAGAATGCGGGCATCGATCCCGCTACCTCTCGCATGCTAAGCGAGCGCTCTACCATTTGAGCTAATTCCCCTGTGTGCTCACTCAGCATCACATTTCAAAAGTAACGTTACTGCTGTCCACACTTTATTTTAAGTCTAATTGCCCATAACATGAGTGTTCAGTTCACTCCTAACTGATGCCTTAACTACACCTAGGGGATGTTTTACACTTCAGGTTGGCATGTTTAGTACTTGAATAGGAGTGATATTACTGTATGTTAACCTAGACTCAGGCCCTACCTAATCTTGGAGATACATTTCTCATGAATGAGTAACCAAGGGAGATACAATTTTTAGGAGTTAGTGCATGTCTAATGCAAGATTAATCACCATATTATGAGAGCCAATGCTATCATCCAGCAAAAAATACTCGTTTTCGCCCAACGTGGGGCTCGAACCCACGACCCTGAGATTAAGAGTCTCATGCTCTACCGACTGAGCTAGCCGGGCTCCCACTTAAATACGGTATGCAGACTCATCAATTTTTATTAAGGAAAACTGTTTCTGGATATTCCTCTGCTCTTGTTTTGCAAGGAACTTCACTTTTATACATCCTTCAGAGGAAAGAATGTCAAGTAAAATAAGACGAAATGAAAATGGAAGGTGTGAAATTTTCATTTTGAGATTGCATAAGAAATCAAATTCCTCTCACGTGCTATAGAATACCTAAACACTTTTGATTAAACCACTTTAGTTGTTATAATGACACCAAAATTGAAAGCCATCTGTGACTTTTCTGTTCTTACTCTGCAACAACCATGGCAATTACAAGTTAAAAAGTAAAATGTATGCAAATTTTAGAATGGAGAATGCGGGCATCGATCCCGCTACCTCTCGCATGCTAAGCGAGCGGTCTACCATTTGAGCTAATTCCCCTGTGTGCTCACTCAGCATCACATTTCAAAAGTAACTTTACTGCTGTCCACACTTTATTTTAAGTCTAATTGCCCATAACATGAGTGTTCAGTTCACTCCTAACTGATGCCTTAACTACACCTAGGGGATGTTTTACACTTCAGGTTGGCATGTTTAGTACTTGAATAGGAGTGATATCACTGTATGTTAACCTAGACTCAGGCCCTACCTAATCTTGGAGATACATTTCTCATGAATGAGTAACCAAGGGAGATACAATTTTTAGGAGTTAGTGCATGTCTAATGCAAGATTAATCACCATATTATGAGAGCCAATGCTATCATCCAGCAAAAAATACTCGTTTTCGCCCAACGTGGGGCTCGAACCCACGACCCTGAGATTAAGAGTCTCATGCTCTACCGACTGAGCTAGCCGGGCTCCCACTTAAATATGGTATGCAGACTCATCATTTTTTATTAAGGAAAACTGTTTCTGGATATTCCTCTGCTCTTGTTTTGCAAGGAACTTCACTTTTACACATCCTTCAGAGGAAAGAATGTCAAGTAAAATAAGACGAAATGAAAATGGAAGGTGTGAAATTTTCATTTTGAGATTGCATAAGAAATCAAATTCCTCTCACGTGCTATAGAATACCTAAACACTTTTGATTAAACCACTTTAGTTGTTATAATGACACCAAATTTGAAAGCCATCTGTGACTTTTCTGTTCTTACTCTGCAACAACCATGGCAATTACAAGTTAAAAAGTAAAATGCATGCAAATTTTAGAATGGAGAATGCGGGCATCGATCCCGCTACCTCTCGCATGCTAAGCGAGCGCTCTACCATTTGAGATAATTCCCCTGTGTGCTCACTCAGCATCACATTTCAAAAGTAACGTTACTGCTGTCCACACTTTATTTTAAGTCTAATTGCCCATAACATGAGTGTTCAGTTCACTCCTAACTGATGCCTTAACTACACCTAGGGGATGTTTTACACTTCAGGTTGGCATGTTTAGTACTTGAATAGGAGTGATATCACTGTATGTTAACCTAGACTCAGGCCCTACCTAATCTTGGAGATACATTTCTCATGAATGAGTAACCAAGGGAGATACAATTTTTAGGAGTTAGTGCATGTCTAATGCAAGATTAATCACCATATTATGAGAGCCAATGCTATCATCCAGCAAAAAATACTCGTTTTTGCCCAACGTGGCGCTCGAACCCACGACCCTGAGATTAAGAGTCTCATGCTCTACCGACTGAGCTAGCCGGGCTCCCACTTAAATATGGTATGCAGACTCATCAATTTTTATTAAGGAAAACTGTTTCTGGATATTCCTCTGCTCTTGTTTTGCAAGGAACTTCACTTTTATACATCCTTCAGAGGAAAGAATGTCAAGTAAAATAAGACGAAATGAAAATGGAAGGTGTGAAATTTTCATTTTGAGATTGCATAAGAAATCAAATTCCTCTCACGTGCTATAGAATACCTAAACACTTTTGATTAAACCACTTTAGTTGTTATAATGACACCAAATTTGAAAGCCATCTGTGACTTTTCTGTTCTTACTCTGCAACAACCATGGCAATTACAAGTTAAAAAGTAAAATGCATGCAAATTTTAGAATGGAGAATGCGGGCATCGATCCCGCTACCTCTCGCATGCTAAGCGAGCGCTCTACCATTTGAGCTAATTCCCCTGTGTGCTCACTCAGCATCACATTTCAAAAGTAACGTTACTGCTGTCCACACTTTATTTTAAGTCTAATTGCCCATAACATGAGTGTTCAGTTCACTCCTAACTGATGCCTTAACTACACCTAGGGGATGTTTTACACTTCAGGTTGGCATGTTTAGTACTTGAATAGGAGTGATATCACTGTATGTTAACCTAGACTCAGGCCCTACCTAATCTTGGAGATACATTTCTCATGAATGAGTAACCAAGGGAGATACAATTTTTAGGAGTTAGTGCATGTCTAATGCAAGATTAATCACCATATTATGAGAGCCAATGCTATCATCCAGCAAAAAATACTCGTTTTCGCCCAACGTGGGGCTCGAACCCACGACCCTGAGATTAAGAGTCTCATGCTCTACCGACTGAGCTAGCCGGGCTCCCACTTAAATATGGTATGCAGACTCATCAATTTTTATTAAGGAAAACTGTTTCTGGATATTCCTCTGCTCTTGTTTTGCAAGGAACTTCACTTTTATACATCCTTCAGAGGAAAGAATGTCAAGTAAAATAAGACGAAATGAAAATGGAAGGTGTGAAATTTTCATTTTGAGATTGCATAAGAAATCAAATTCCTCTCACGTGCTATAGAATACCTAAACACTTTTGATTAAACCACTTTAGTTGTTATAATGACACCAAATTTGAAAGCCATCTGTGACTTTTCTGTTTTTACTCTGCAACAACCATGGCAATTACAAGTTAAAAAGTAAAATGCATGCAAATTTTAGAATGGAGAATGCGGGCATCGATCCCGCTACCTCTCGCATGCTAAGCGAGCGCTCTACCATTTGAGCTAATTCCCCTGTGTGCTCACTCAGCATCACATTTCAAAAGTAACGTTACTGCTGTCCACACTTTATTTTAAGTCTAATTGCCCATAACATGAGTGTTCAGTTCACTCCTAACTGATGCCTTAACTACACCTAGGGGATGTTTTACACTTCAGGTTGGCATGTTTAGTACTTGAATAGGAGTGATATCACTGTATGTTAACCTAGACTCAGGCCCTACCTAATCTTGGAGATACATTTCTCATGAATGAGTAACCAAGGGAGATACAATTTCTAGGAGTTAGTGCATGTCTAATGCAAGATTAATCACCATATTATGAGAGCCAATGCTATCATCCAGCAAAAAATACTCGTTTTCGCCCAACGTGGGGCTCGAACCCACGACCCTGAGATTAAGAGTCTCTTGCTCTACCGACTGAGCTAGCCGGGCTCCCACTTAAATATGGTATGCAGACTCATCAATTTTTATTAAGGAAAACTGTTTCTGGATATTCCTATGCTCTTGTTTTGCAAGGAACTTCACTTTTATACATCCTTCAGAGGAAAGAATGTCAAGTAAAATAAGACGAAATGAAAATGGAAGGTGTGAAATTTTCATTTTGAGATTGCATAAGAAATCAAATTCCTCTCACGTGCTATAGAATACCTAAACACTTTTGATTAAACCACTTTAGTTGTTATAATGACACCAAATTTGAAAGCCATCTGTGACTTTTCTGTTCTTACTCTGCAACAACCATGGCAATTACAAGTTAAAAAGTAAAATGCATGCAAATTTTAGAATGGAGAATGCGGGCATCGATCCCGCTACCTCTCGCATGCTAAGCGAGCGCTCTACCATTTGAGCTAATTCCCCTGTGTGCTCACTCAGCATCACATTTCAAAAGTAACGTTACTGCTGTCCACACTTTATTTTAAGTCTAATTGCCCATAACATGAGTGTTCAGTTCACTCCTAACTGATGCCTTAACTACACCTAGGGGATGTTTTACACTTCAGGTTGGCATGTTTAGTACTTGAATAGGAGTGATATCACTGTATGTTAACCTAGACTCAGGCCCTACCTAATCTTGGAGATACATTTCTCATGAATGAGTAACCAAGGGAGATACAATTTTTAGGAGTTAGTGCATGTCTAATGCAAGATTAATCACCATATTATGAGAGCCAATGCTATCATCCAGCAAAAAATACTCGTTTTCGCCCAACGTGGGGCTCGAACCCACGACCCTGAGATTAAGAGTCTCATGCTCAACCGACTGAGCTAGCCGGGCTCCCACTTAAATATGGTATGCAGACTCATCATTTTTTATTAAGGAAAACCGTTTCTGGATATTCCTCTGCTCTTGTTTTGCAAGGAACTTCACTTTTATACATCCTTCAGAGGAAAGAATGTCAAGTAAAATAAGACAAAATGAAAATGGAAGGTGTGAAATTTTCATTTTGAGATTGCATAAGAAATCAAATTCCTCTCACGTGCTATAGAATACCTAAACACTTTTGATTAAACCACTTTAGTTGTTATAATGACATCAAATTTGAAAGCCATCTGTGACTTTTCTGTTCTTACTCTGCAACAACCATGGCAATTACAAGTTAAAAAGTAAAATGCATGCAAATTTTAGAATGGAGAATGCGGGCATCGATCCCGCTACCTCTCGCATGCTAAGCGAGCGCTCTACCATTTGAGCTAATTCCCCTGTGTGCTCACTCAGCATCACATTTCAAAAGTAACGTTACTGCTGTCCACACTTTATTTTAAGTCTAATTGCCCATAACATGAGTGTTCAGTTCACTCCTAACTGATGCCTTAACTACACCTAGGGGATGTTTTACACTTCAGGTTGGCATGTTTAGTACTTGAATAGGAGTGATATTACTGTATGTTAACCTAGACTCAGGCCCTACCTAATCTTGGAGATACATTTCTCATGAATGAGTAACCAAGGGAGATACAATTTTTAGGAGTTAGTGCATGTCTAATGCAAGATTAATCACCATATTATGAGAGCCAATGCTATCATCCAGCAAAAAATACTCGTTTTCGCCCAACGTGGGGCTCGAACCCACGACCCTGAGATTAAGAGTCTCATGCTCTACCGACTGAGCTAGCCGGGCTCCCACTTAAATATGGTATGCAGACTCATCATTTTTTATTAAGGAAAACTGTTTCTGGATATTCCTCTGCTCTTGTTTTGCAAGGAACTTCACTTTTACACATCCTTCAGAGGAAAGAATGTCAAGTAAAATAAGACGAAATGAAAATGGAAGGTGTGAAATTTTCATTTTGAGATTGCATAAGAAATCAAATTCCTCTCACGTGCTATAGAATACCTAAACACTTTTGATTAAACCACTTTAGTTGTTATAATGACACCAAATTTGAAAGCCATCTGTGACTTTTCTGTTCTTACTCTGCAACAACCATGGCAATTACAAGTTAAAAAGTAAAATGTATGCAAATTTTAGAGTGGAGAATGCGGGCATCGATCCCGCTACCTCTCGCATGCTAAGCGAGCGCTCTACCATTTGAGCTAATTCCCCTGTGTGCTCACTCAGCATCACATTTCAAAAGTAACGTTACTGCTGTCCACACTTTATTTTAAGTCTAATTGCCCATAACATGAGTGTTCAGTTCACTCCTAACTGATGCCTTAACTACACCTAGGGGATGTTTTACACTTCAGGTTGGCATGTTTAGTACTTGAATAGGAGTGATATCACTGTATGTTAACCTAGACTCAGGCCCTACCTAATCTTGGAGATACATTTCTCATGAATGAGTAACCAAGGGAGATACAATTTTTAGGAGTTAGTGCATGTCTAATGCAAGATTAATCACCATATTATGAGAGCCAATGCTATCATCCAGCAAAAAATACTCGTTTTCGCCCAACGTGGGGCTCGAACCCACGACCCTGAGATTAAGAGTCTCATGCTCTACAGACTGAGCTAGCCGGGCTCCCACTTAAATATGGTATGCAGACTCATCAATTTTTATTAAGGAAAACTGTTTCTGGATATTCCTCTGCTCTTGTTTTGCAAGGAACTTCACTTTTATACATCCTTCAGAGGAAAGAATGTCAAGTAAAATAAGACAAAATGAAAATGGAAGGTGTGAAATTTTCATTTTGAGATTGCATAAGAAATCAAATTCCTCTCACGTGCTATAGAATACCTAAACACTTTTGATTAAACCACTTTAGTTGTTATAATGACACCAAATTTGAAAGCCATCTGTGACTTTTCTGTTCTTACTCTGCAACAACCATGGCAATTACAAGTTAAAAAGTAAAATGCATGCAAATTTTAGAATGGAGAATGCGGGCATCGATCCCGCTGCCTCTCGCATGCTAAGCGAGCGCTCTACCATTTGAGCTAATTCCCCTGTGTGCTCACTCAGCATCACATTTCAAAAGTAACGTTACTGCTGTCCACACTTTATTTTAAGTCTAATTGCCCATAACATGAGTGTTCAGTTCACTCCTAACTGATGCCTTAACTACACCTAGGGGATGTTTTACACTTCAGGTTGGCATGTTTAGTACTTGAATAGGAGTGATATTACTGTATGTTAACCTAGACTCAGGCCCTACCTAATCTTGGAGATACATTTCTCATGAATGAGTAACCAAGGGAGATACAATTTTTAGGAGTTAGTGTATGTCTAATGCAAGATTAATCACCATATTATGAGAGCCAATGCTATCATCCAGCAAAAAATACTCGTTTTCGCCCAACGTGGGGCTCGAACCCACGACCCTGAGATTAAGAGTCTCATGCTCTACCGACTGAGCTAGCCGGGCTCCCACTTAAATACGGTATGCAGACTCATCAATTTTTATTAAGGAAAACTGTTTCTGGATATTCCTCTGCTCTTGTTTTGCAAGGAACTTCACTTTTATACATCCTTCAGAGGAAAGAATGTCAAGTAAAATAAGACGAAATGAAAATGGAAGGTGTGAAATTTTCATTTTGAGATTGCATAAGAAATCAAATTCCTCTCACGTGCTATAGAATACCTAAACACTTTTGATTAAACCACTTTAGTTGTTATAATGACACCAAAATTGAAAGCCATCTGTGACTTTTCTGTTCTTACTCTGCAACAACCATGGCAATTACAAGTTAAAAAGTAAAATGTATGCAAATTTTAGAATGGAGAATGCGGGCATCGATCCCGCTACCTCTCGCATGCTAAGCGAGCGCTCTACCATTTGAGCTAATTCCCCTGTGTGCTCACTCAGCATCACATTTCAAAAGTAACTTTACTGCTGTCCACACTTTATTTTAAGTCTAATTGCCCATAACATGAGTGTTCAGTTCACTCCTAACTGATGCCTTAACTACACCTAGGGGATGTTTTACACTTCAGGTTGGCATGTTTAGTACTTGAATAGGAGTGATATCACTGTATGTTCACCTAGACTCAGGCCCTACCTAATCTTGGAGATACATTTCTCATGAATGAGTAACCAAGGGAGATACCATTTTTAGGAGTTAGTGCATGTCTAATGCAAGATTAATCACCATAGTATGAGAGCCAATGCTATCATCCAGCAAAAAATACTCGTTTTCGCCCAACGTGGGGCTCGAACCCACGACCCTGAGATTAAGAGTCTCATGCTCTACCGACTGAGCTAGCCGGGCTCCCACTTAAATATGGTATGCAGACTCATCATTTTTTATTAAGGAAAACTGTTTCTGGATATTCCTCTGCTCTTGTTTTGCAAGGAACTTCACTTTTACACATCCTTCAGAGGAAAGAATGTCAAGTAAAATAAGACGAAATGAAAATGGAAGGTGTGAAATTTTCATTTTGAGATTGCATAAGAAATCAAATTCCTCTCACGTGCTATAGAATACCTAAACACTTTTGATTAAACCACTTTAGTTGTTATAATGACACCAAATTTGAAAGCCATCTGTGACTTTTCTGTTCTTACTCTGCAACAACCATGGCAATTACAAGTTAAAAAGTATGCAAATTTTAGAGTGGAGAATGCGGGCATCGATCCCTCTACCTCTTGCATGCTAAGCGAGCGCTCTACCATTTGAGCTAATTCCCCTGTGTGCTCACTCAGCATCACATTTCAAAAGTAACGTTACTGCTGTCCACACTTTATTTTAAGTCTAATTGCCCATAACATGAGTGTTCAGTTCACTCCTAACTGATGCCTTAACTACACCTAGGGGATGTTTTACACTTCAGGTTGGCATGTTTAGTACTTGAATAGGAGTGATATCACTGTATGTTAACCTAGACTCAGGCCCTACCTAATCTTGGAGATACATTTCTCATGAATGAGTAACCAAGGGAGATACAATTTTTAGGAGTTAGTGCATGTCTAATGCAAGATTAATCACCATATTATGAGAGCCAATGCTATCATCCAGCAAAAAATACTCGTTTTCGCCCAACGTGGGGCTCGAACCCACGACCCTGAGATTAAGAGTCTCATGCTCTACCGACTGAGCTAGCCGGGCTCCCACTTAAATATGGTATGCAGACTCATCAATTTTTATTAAGGAAAACTGTTTCTGGATATTCCTCTGCTCTTGTTTTGCAAGGAACTTCACTTTTATACATCCTTCAGAGGAAAGAATGTCAAGTAAAATAAGACGAAATGAAAATGGAAGGTGTGAAATTTTCATTTTGAGATTGCATAAGAAATCAAATTCCTCTCACGTGCTATAGAATACCTAAACACTTTTGATTAAACCACTTTAGTTGTTATAATGACACCAAATTTGAAACCCATCTGTGACTTTTCTGTTCTTACTCTGCAACAACCATGGCAATTACAAGTTAAAAAGTAAAATGCATGCAAATTTTAGAATGGAGAATGCGGGCATCGATCCCGCTACCTCTCGCATGCTAAGCGAGCGCTCTACCATTTGAGCTAATTCCCCTGTGTGCTCACTCAGCATCACATTTCAAAAGTAACGTTACTGCTGTCCACACTTTATTTTAAGTCTAATTGCCCATAACATGAGTGTTCAGTTCACTCCTAACTGATGCCTTAACTACACCTAGGGGATGTTTTACACTTCAGGTTGGCATGTTTAGTACTTGAATAGGAGTGATATCACTGTATGTTAACCTAGACTCAGGCCCTACCTAATCTTGGAGATACATTTCTCATGAATGAGTAACCAAGGGAGATACAATTTCTAGGAGTTAGTGCATGTCTAATGCAAGATTAATCACCATATTATGAGAGCCAATGCTATCATCCAGCAAAAAATACTCGTTTTCGCCCAACGTGGGGCTCGAACCCACGACCCTGAGATTAAGAGTCTCATGCTCTACCGACTGAGCTAGCCGGGCTCCCACTTAAATATGGTATGCAGACTCATCAATTTTTATTAAGGAAAACTGTTTCTGGATATTCCTCTGCTCTTGTTTTGCAAGGAACTTCACTTTTATACATCCTTCAGAGGAAAGAATGTCAAGTAAAATAAGACGAAATGAAAATGGAAGGTGTGAAATTTTCATTTTGAGATTGCATAAGAAATCAAATTCCTCTCACGTGCTATAGAATACCTAAACACTTTTGATTAAACCACTTTAGTTGTTATAATGACACCAAATTTGAAACCCATCTGTGACTTTTCTGTTCTTACTCTGCAACAACCATGGCAATTACAAGTTAAAAAGTAAAATGCATGCAAATTTTAGAATGGAGAATGCGGGCATCGATCCCGCTACCTCTCGCATGCTAAGCGAGCGCTCTACCATTTGAGCTAATTCCCCTGTGTGCTCACTCAGCATCACATTTCAAAAGTAACGTTACTGCTGTCCACACTTTATTTTAAGTCTAATTGCCCATAACATGAGTGTTCAGTTCACTCCTAACTGATGCCTTAACTACACCTAGGGGATGTTTTACACTTCAGGTTGGCATGTTTAGTACTTGAATAGGAGTGATATCACTGTATGTTAACCTAGACTCAGGCCCTACCTAATCTTGGAGATACATTTCTCATGAATGAGTAACCAAGGGAGATACAATTTCTAGGAGTTAGTGCATGTCTAATGCAAGATTAATCACCATATTATGAGAGCCAATGCTATCATCCAGCAAAAAATACTTGTTTTCGCCCAACGTGGGGCTCGAACCCACGACCCTGAGATTAAGAGTGTCATGCTCTACCGACTGAGCTAGCCGGGCTCCCACTTAAATATGGTATGCAGACTCATCAATTTTTATTAAGGAAAACTGTTTCTGGATATTCCTATGCTCTTGTTTTGCAAGGAACTTCACTTTTATACATCCTTCAGAGGAAAGAATGTCAAGTAAAATAAGACGAAATGAAAATGGAAGGTGTGAAATTTTCATTTTGAGATTGCATAAGAAATCAAATTCCTCTCACGTGCTATAGAATACCTAAACACTTTTGATTAAACCACTTTAGTTGTTATAATGACACCAAATTTGAAAGCCATCTGTGACTTTTCTGTTCTTACTCTGCAACAACCATGGCAATTACAAGTTAAAAAGTAAAATGCATGCAAATTTTAGAATGGAGAATGCGGGCATCGATCCCGCTACCTCTCGCATGCTAAGCGAGCGCTCTACCATTTGAGCTAATTCCCCTGTGTGCTCACTCAGCATCACATTTCAAAAGTAACGTTACTGCTGTCCACACTTTATTTTAAGTCTAATTGCCCATAACATGAGTGTTCAGTTCACTCCTAACTGATGCCTTAACTACACCTAGGGGATGTTTTACACTTCAGGTTGGCATGTTTAGTACTTGAATAGGAGTGATATCACTGTATGTTAACCTAGACTCAGGCCCTACCTAATCTTGGAGATACATTTCTCATGAATGAGTAACCAAGGGAGATACAATTTTTAGGAGTTAGTGCATGTCTAATGCAAGATTAATCACCATATTATGAGAGCCAATGCTATCATCCAGCAAAAAATACTCGTTTTCGCCCAACGTGGGGCTCGAACCCACGACCCTGAGATTAAGAGTCTCATGCTCAACCGACTGAGCTAGCCGGGCTCCCACTTAAATATGGTATGCAGACTCATCATTTTTTATTAAGGAAAACCGTTTCTGGATATTCCTCTGCTCTTGTTTTGCAAGGAACTTCACTTTTATACATCCTTCAGAGGAAAGAATGTCAAGTAAAATAAGACGAAATGAAAATGGAAGGTGTGAAATTTTCATTTTGAGATTGCATAAGAAATCAAATTCCTCTCACGTGCTATAGAATACCTAAACACTTTTGATTAAACCACTTTAGTTGTTATAATGACACCAAATTTGAAAGCCATCTGTGACTTTTCTGTTCTTACTCTGCAACAACCATGGCAATTACAAGTTAAAATGTATGCAAATTTTAGAATGGAGAATGCGGGCATCGATCCCGCTACCTCTCGCAAGCTAAGCGAGCGCTCTACCATTTGAGCTAATTCCCCTGTGTGCTCACTCAGCATCACATTTCAAAAGTAACGTTACTGCTGTCCACACTTTATTTTAAGTCTAATTGCCCATAACATGAGTGTTCAGTTCACTCCTAACTGATGCCTTAACTACACCTAGTGGATGTTTTACACTTCAGGTTGGCATGTTTAGTACTTGAATAGGAGTGATATCACTGTATGTTAACCTAGACTCAGGCCCTACCTAATCTTGGAGATACATTTCTCATGAATGAGTAACCAAGGGAGATACAATTTTTAGGAGTTAGTGCATGTCTAATGCAAGATTAATCACCATATTATGAGAGCCAATGCTATCATCCAGCAAAAAATACTCATTTTCGCCCAACGTGGGGCCCGAACCCACGACCCTGAGATTAAGAGTCTCATGCTCTACCGACTGAGCTAGCCGGGCTCCCACTTAAATATGGTATGCAGACTCATCATTTTTTATTAAGGAAAACTGTTTCTGGATATTCCTCTGCTCTTGTTTTGCAAGGAACTTCACTTTTATACATCCTTCAGAGGAAAGAATGTCAAGTAAAATAAGACGAAATGAAAATGGAAGGTGTGAAATTTTCATTTTGAGATTGCATAAGAAATCAAATTCCTCTCACGTGCTATAGAATACCTAAACACTTTTGATTAAACCACTTTAGTTGTTATAATGACACCAAATTTGAAAGCCATCTGTGACTTTTCTGTTCTTACTCTGCAACAACCATGGCAATTACAAGTTAAAAAGTAAAATGTATGCAAATTTTAGAATGGAGAATGCGGGCATCGATCCCGCTACCTCTCGCATGCTAAGCGAGCGCTCTACCATTTGAGCTAATTCCCCTGTGTGCTCACTCAGCATCACATTTCAAAAGTAACGTTACTGCTGTCCACACTTTATTTTAAGTCTAATTACCCATAACATGAGTGTTCAGTTCACTCCTAACTGATGCCTTAACTACACCTAGGGGATGTTTTACACTTCAGGTTGGCATGTTTAGTACTTGAATAGGAGTGATATCACTGTATGTTAACCTAGACTCAGGCCCTACCTAATCTTGGAGATACATTTCTCATGAATGAGTAACCAAAGGAGATACAATTTTTAGGAGTTAGTGCATGTCTAATGCAAGATTAATCACCATATTATGAGAGCCAATGCTATCATCCAGCAAAAAATACTCGTTTTCGCCCAACGTGGGGCTCGAACCCACGACCATGATATTAAGAGTCTCATGGTCTACCGACTGAGCTAGCCGGACTCCCACTTAAATATGGTATGCAGACTCATCATTTTTTATTAAGGAAAACTGTTTCTGGATATTCCTCTGCTCTTGTTTTGCAAGGAACTTCACTTTTATACATCCTTCAGAGGAAAGAATGTCAAGTAAAATAAGACGAAATGAAAATGGAAGGTGTGAAATTTTCATTTTGAGATTGCATAAGAAATCAAATTCCTCTCACGTGCTATAGAATACCTAAACACTTTTGATTAAACCACTTTAGTTGTTATAATGACACCAAATTTGAAAGCCATCTGTGACTTTTCTGTTCTTACTCTACAACAACCATGGCAATTACAAGTTAAAAAGTAAAATGTATGCAAATTTTAGAATGGAGAATGCGGGCATCGATCCCGCTACCTCTCGCATGCTAAGCGAGCGCTCTACCATTTGAGCTAATTCCCCTGTGTGCTCACTCAGCATCACATTTCAAAAGTAACGTTACTGCTGTCTACACTTTATTTTAAGTCTAATTGCCCATAACATGAGTGTTCAGTTCACTCCTAACTGATGCCTTAACTACACCTAGGGGATGTTTTACACTTCAGGTTGGCATGTTTAGTACTTGAATAGGAGTGATATCACTGTATGTTAACCTAGACTCAGGCCCTACCTAATCTTGGAGATACATTTCTCATGAATGAGTAACCAAGGGAGATACAATTTTTAGGAGTTAGTGCATGTCTAATGCAAGATTAATCACCATATTATGAGAGCCAATGCAATCATCCAGCAAAATATACTCGTTTTCGCCCAACGTGGGGCTCGAACCCACGACCCTGAGATTAAGAGTCTCATGCTCTACCGACTGAGCTAGCAGGGCTCCCACTTAAATATGGTATGCAGACTCATCATTTTTTATTAAGGAAAACTGTTTCTGGATATTCCTCTGCTCTTGTTTTGCAAGGAACTTCACTTTTATACATCCTTCAGAGGAAAGAATGTCAAGTAAAATAAGACGAAATGAAAATGGAAGGTGTGAAATTTTCATTTTGAGATTGCATAAGAAATCAAATTCCTCTCAAGTGCTATAGAATACCTAAACACTTTTGATTAAACCACTTTAGTTGTTATAATGACACCAAATTTGAAAGCCATCTGTGACTTTTCTGTTCTTACTCTGCAACAACCATGGCAATTACAAGTTAAAAAGTAAAATGTATGCACATTTTAGAATGGAGAATGCGGGCATCGATCCCGCTACCTCTCGCATGCTAAGCGAGCGCTCTACCATTTGAGCTAATTCCCCTGTGTGCTCACTCACCATCACATTTCAAAAGTAACGTTACTGCTGTCCACACTTTATTTTAAGTCTAATTGCCCATAACATGAGTGTTCAGTTCACTCCTAACTGATGCCTTAACTACACCTAGGGGATGTTTTACACTTCAGGTTGGCATGTTTAGTACTTGAATAGGAGTGATATCACTGTATGTTAACCTAGACTCAGGCCCTACCTAATCTTGGAGATACATTTCTCATGAATGAGTAACCAAGGGAAATACAATTTTTAGGAGTTAGTGCATGTCTAATGCAAGATTAATCACCATATTATGAGAGCCAATGCTATCATCCAGCAAAAAATACTCGTTTTTGCCCAACGTGGGGCTCGAACCCACGACCCTGAGATTAAGAGTCTCATGCTCTACCGACTGAGCTAGCCGGGCTCCCACTTAAATATGGTATGCAGACTCATCATTTTATATTAAGGAAAACTGTTTCTGGATATTCCTCTGCTCTTGTTTTGCAAGGAACTTCACTTTTATACATCCTTCAGAGGAAAGAATGTCAAGTAAAATAAGACGAAATGAAAATGGAAGGTGTGAAATTTTCATTTTGAGATTGCATAAGAAATCAAATTCCTCTCAAGTGCTATAGAATACCTAAACACTTTTGATTAAACCACTTTAGTTGTTATAATGACACCAAATTTGAAA
>NC_140585.1:121522303-121564803 GCF_964204655.1 Triturus cristatus | reverse complement strand
TATAGAATACCTAAACACTTTTGATTAAACCACTTTAGTTGTTATAATGACACCAAATTTGAAAGCCATCTGTGACTTTTCTGTTCTTACTCTGCAACAACCATGGCAATTACAAGTTAAAAAGTAAAATGTATGCAAATTTTAGAATGGAGAATGCGGGCATCGATCCCGCTACCTCTCGCATGCTAAGCGAGCACTCTACCATTTGAGCTAATTCCCCTGTGTGCTCACTCAGCATCACATTTCAAAAGTAACGTTACTGCTGTCCACACTTTATTTTAAGTCTAATTGCCCATAACATGAGTGTTCAGTTCACTCCTAACTGATGCCTTAACTACACCTAGGGGATGTTTTACACTTCAGGTTGGCATGTTTAGTACTTGAATAGGAGTGATATCACTGTATGTTAACCTAGACTCAGGCCCTACCTAATCTTGGAGATACATTTCTCATGAATGAGTAACCAAGGGAGATACAATTTTTAGGAGTTAGTGCATGTCCAATGCAAGATTAATCACCATATTATGAGAGCCAATGCTATCATCCAGCAAAAAATACTCGTTTTCGCCCAACGTGGGGCTCGAACCCACGACCCTGAGATTAAGAGTCTCATGCTCTACCGACTGAGCTAGCCGGGCTCCCACTTAAATATGGTATGCAGTCTCATCATTTTTTATGAAGGAAAACCGTTTCTGGATATTCCTCTGCTCTTGTTTTGCAAGGAACTTCACTTTTATACATCCTTCAGAGGAAAGAATGTCAAGTAAAATAAGACGAAATGAAAATGGAAGGTGTGAAATTTTCATTTTGAGATTGCATAAGAAATCAAATTCCTCTCACGTGCTATAGAATACCTAAACACTTTTGATTAAACCACTTTAGTTGTTATAATGACACCAAATTTGAAAGCCATCTGTGACTTTTCTGTTCTTATTCTGCAACAACCATGGCAATTACAAGTTAAAAAGTAAAATGTATGTAAATTTTAGAATGGAGAATGCGGGCATCGATCCCGCTACCTCTCGCATGCTAAGCGAGCGCTCTACCATTTGAGCTAATTCCCCTGTGTGCTCACTCAGCATCACATTTCAAAAGTAACGTTACTGCTGTCCACACTTTATTTTAAGTCTAATTGCCCATAACATGAGTGTTCAGTTCACTCCTAACTGATGCCTTAACTACACCTAGGGGATGTTTTACACTTCAGGTTGGCATGTTTAGTACTTGAATAGGAGTGATATCACTGTATGTTAACCTAGACTCAGGCCCTACCTAATCTTGGAGATACATTTCTCATGAATGAGTAACCAAGGGAGATACAATTTTTAGGAGTTAGTGCATGTCTAATGCAAGATTAATCACCATATTATGAGAGCCAATGCTATCATCCAGTAAAAAATACTCGTTTTCGCCCAACGTGGGGCTCGAACCCACGACCCTGAGATTAAGAGTCTCATGCTCTACCGACTGAGCTAGCCGGGCTCCCACTTAAATATGGTATGCAGACTCATCATTTTTTATTAAGGAAAACTGTTTCTGGATATTCCTCTGCTCTTGTTTTGCAAGGAACTTCACTTTTATACATCCTTCAGAGGAAAGAATGTCAAGTAAAATAAGACGAAATGAAAATGGAAGGTGTGAAATTTTCATTTTGAGATTGCATAAGAAATCAAATTCCTCTCACGTGCTATAGAATACCTAAACACTTTTGATTAAACCACTTTAGTTGTTATAATGACACCAAATTTGAAAGCCATCTGTGACTTTTCTGTTCTTACTCTGCAACAACCATGGCAATTACAAGTTAAAAAGTAAAATGCATGCAAATTTTAGAATGGAGAATGCGGGCATCGATCCCGCTACCTCTCGCATGCTAAGCGAGCGCTCTACCATTTGAGCTAATTACCCTGTGTGCTCACTCACCATCACATTTCAAAAGTAACGTTACTGCTGTCCACACTTTATTTTAAGTCTAATTGCCCATAACATGAGTGTTCAGTTCACTCCTAACTGATGCCTTAACTACACCTAGGGGATGTTTTACACTTCAGGTTGGCATGTTTAGTACTTGAATAGGAGTGATATCACTGTATGTTAACCTAGACTCAGGCCCTACCTAATCTTGGAGATACATTTCTCATGAATGAGTAACCAAGGGAGATACAATTTTTAGGAGTTAGTGCATGTCCAATGCAAGATTAATCACCATATTATGAGAGCCAATGCTATCATCCAGCAAAAAATACTCGTTTTCGCCCAACGTGGGGCTCGAACCCACGACCCTGAGATTAAGAGTCTCATGCTCTACCGACTGAGCTAGCCGGGCTCCCACTTAAATATGGTATGCAGTCTCATCATTTTTTATTAAGGAAAACCGTTTCTGGATATTCCTCTGCTCTTGTTTTGCAAGGAACTTCACTTTTATACATCCTTCAGAGGAAAGAATGTCAAGTAAAATAAGACGAAATGAAAATGGAAGGTGTGAAATTTTCATTTTGAGATTGCATAAGAAATCAAATTCCTCTCACGTGCTATAGAATACCTAAACACTTTTGATTAAACCACTTTAGTTGTTATAATGACACCAAATTTGAAAGCCATCTGTGACTTTTCTGTTCTTATTCTGCAACAACCATGGCAATTACAAGTTAAAAAGTAAAATGTATGTAAATTTTAGAATGGAGAATGCGGGCATCGATCCCGCTACCTCTCGCATGCTAAGCGAGCGCTCTACCATTTGAGCTAATTCCCCTGTGTGCTCACTCAGCATCACATTTCAAAAGTAACGTTACTGCTGTCCACACTTTATTTTAAGTCTAATTGCCCATAACATGAGTGTTCAGTTCACTCCTAACTGATGCCTTAACTACACCTAGGGGATGTTTTACACTTCAGGTTGGCATGTTTAGTACTTGAATAGGAGTGATATCACTGTATGTTAACCTAGACTCAGGCCCTACCTAATCTTGGAGATACATTTCTCATGAATGAGTAACCAAGGGAGATACAATTTTTAGGAGTTAGTGCATGTCTAATGCAAGATTAATCACCATATTATGAGAGCCAATGCTATCATCCAGTAAAAAATACTCGTTTTCGCCCAACGTGGGGCTCGAACCCACGACCCTGAGATTAAGAGTCTCATGCTCTACCGACTGAGCTAGCCGGGCTCCCACTTAAATATGGTATGCAGACTCATCATTTTTTATTAATGAAAACCGTTTCTGGATATTCCTCTGCTCTTGTTTTGCAAGGAACTTCACTTTTTTACATCCTTCAGAGGAAAGAATGTCAAGTAAAATAAGACGAAATGAAAATGGAAGGTGTGAAATTTTCATTTTGAGATTGCATAAGAAATCAAATTCCTCTCACGTGCTATAGAATACCTAAACACTTTTGATTAAACCACTTTAGTTGTTATAATGACACCAAATTTGAAAGCCATCTGTGACTTTTTTGTTCTTACTCTGCAACAACCATGGCAATTACAAGTTAAAAAGTAAAATGTATGCAAATTTTAGAATGGAGAATGCGGGCATCGATCCCGCTACCTCTCGCATGCTAAGCGAGCGCTCTACCATTTGAGCTAATTCCCCTGTGTGCTAACTCAGCATCACATTTCAAAAGTAACGTTACTGCTGTCCACACTTTATTTTAAGTCTAATTACCCATAACATGAGTGTTCAGTTCACTCCTAACTGATGCCTTAACTACACCTAGGGGATGTTTTACACTTCAGGTTGGCATGTTTAGTACTTGAATAGGAGTGATATCACTGTATGTTAACCTAGACTCAGGCCCTACCTAATCTTGGAGATACATTTCTCATGAATGAGTAACCAAGGGAGATACAATTTTTAGGAGTTAGTGCATGTCTAATGCAAGATTAATCACCATATTATGAGAGCCAATGCTATCATCCAGCAAAAAATACTCGTTTTCGCCCAACGTGGGGCTCGAACCCACGACCCTGAGATTAAGAGTCTCATGCTCTACCGACTGAGCTAGCAGGGCTCCCACCTAAATATGGTATGCAGACTCATCATTTTTTATTAAGGAAAACTGTTTCTGGATATTCCTCTGCTCTTGTTTTGCAAGGAACTTCACTTTTATACATCCTTCAGAGGAAAGAATGTCAATTAAAATAAGACGAAATGAAAATGGAAGGTGTGAAATTTTCATTTTGAGATTGCATAAGAAATCAAATTCCTCTCACGTGCTATAGAATACCTAAACACTTTTGATTAAACCACTTTAGTTGTTATAATGACACCAAATTTGAAAGCCATCTGTGACTTTTCTGTTCTTACTCTGCAACAACCATGGCAATTACAAGTTAAAAAGTAAAATGTATGCAAATTTTAGAATGGAGAATGCGGGCATCAATCCCGCTACCTCTCGCATGCTAAGCGAGCGCTCTACCATTTGAGCTAATTCCCCTGTGTGCTCACTCAGCATCACATTTCAAAAGTAACGTTACTGCTGTCCACACTTTATTTTAAGTCTAATTGCCCATAACATGAGTGTTCAGTTCACTCCTAACTGATGCCTTAACTACACCTAGGGGATGTTTTACACTTCAGGTTGGCATGTTTAGTACTTGACTAGGAGTGATATCACTGTATGTTAACCTAGACTCAGGCCCTACCTAATCTTGGAGATACATTTCTCATGAATGAGTAACCAAGGGAGATACAATTTTTAGGAGTTAGTGCATGTCTAATGCAAGATTAATCACCATATTATGAGAGCCAATGCTATCATCCAGCAAAAAATACTCGTTTTCGCCCAACGTGGGGCTCGAACCCACGACCCTGAGATTAAGAGTCTCATGCTCTACCGACTGAGCTAGCCGGTCTCCCACTTAAATATGGTATGCAGACTCATCATTTTTTATTAAGGAAAACTGTTTCTGGATATTCCTCTGCTCTTGTTTTGCAAGGAACTTCACTTTTATACATCCTTCAGAGGAAAGAATGTCAAGTAAAATAAGACGAAATGAAAATGGAAGGTGTGAAATTTTCATTTTGAGATTGCATAAGAAATCAAATTCCTCCCACGTGCTATAGAATACCTAAACACTTTTGATTAAACCACTTTAGTTGTTATAATGACACCAAATTTGAAAGCCATCTGTGACTTTTCTGTTCTTACTCTGCAACAACCATGGCAATTACAAGTTAAAAAGTAAAATGTATGCAAATTTTAGAATGGAGAATGCGGGCATCGATCCCGCTACCTCTCGCATGCTAAGCGAGCACTCTACCATTTGAGCTAATTCCCCTGTGTGCTCACTCAGCATCACATTTCAAAAGTAACGTTACTGCTGTCCACACTTTATTTTAAGTCTAATTGCCCATAACATGAGTGTTCAGTTCACTCCTAACTGATGCCTTAACTACACCTAGGGGATGTTTTACACTTCAGGTTGGCATGTTTAGTACTTGAATAGGAGTGATATCACTGTATGTTAACCTAGACTCAGGCCCTACCTAATCTTGGAGATACATTTCTCATGAATGAGTAACCAAGGGAGATACAATTTTTAGGAGTTAGTGCATGTCCAATGCAAGATTAATCACCATATTATGAGAGCCAATGCTATCATCCAGCAAAAAATACTCGTTTTTGCCCAACGTGGGGCTCGAACCCACGACCCTGAGATTAAGAGTCTCATGCTCTACCGACTGAGCTAGCCGGGCTCCCACTTAAATATGGTATGCAGTCTCATCATTTTTTATTAAGGAAAACCGTTTCTGGATATTCCTCTGCTCTTGTTTTGCAAGGAACTTCACTTTTATACATCCTTCAGAGGAAAGAATGTCAAGTAAAATAAGACGAAATGAAAATGGAAGGTGTGAAATTTTCATTTTGAGATTGCATAAGAAATCAAATTCCTCTCACGTGCTATAGAATACCTAAACACTTTTGATTAAACCACTTTAGTTGTTATAATGACACCAAATTTGAAAGCCATCTGTGACTTTTCTGTTCTTATTCTGCAACAACCATGGCAATTACAAGTTAAAAAGTAAAATGTATGTAAATTTTAGAATGGAGAATGCGGGCATCGATCCCGCTACCTCTCGCATGCTAAGCGAGCGCTCTACCATTTGAGCTAATTCCCCTGTGTGCTCACTCAGCATCACATTTCAAAAGTAACGTTACTGCTGTCCACACTTTATTTTAAGTCTAATTGCCCATAACATGAGTGTTCAGTTCACTCCTAACTGATGCCTTAACTACACCTAGGGGATGTTTTACACTTCAGGTTGGCATGTTTAGTACTTGAATAGGAGTGATATCACTGTATGTTAACCTAGACTCAGGCCCTACCTAATCTTGGAGATACATTTCTCATGAATGAGTAACCAAGGGAGATACAATTTTTAGGAGTTAGTGCATGTCTAATGCAAGATTAATCACCATATTATGAGAGCCAATGCTATCATCCAGTAAAAAATACTCGTTTTCGCCCAACGTGGGGCTCGAACCCACGACCCTGAGATTAAGAGTCTCATGCTCTACCGACTGAGCTAGCCGGGCTCCCACTTAAATATGGTATGCAGTCTCATCATTTTTTATTAAGGAAAACCGTTTCTGGATATTCCTCTGCTCTTGTTTTGCAAGGAACTTCACTTTTATACATCCTTCAGAGGAAAGAATGTCAAGTAAAATAAGACGAAATGAAAATGGAAGGTGTGAAATTTTCATTTTGAGATTGCATAAGAAATCAAATTCCTCTCACGTGCTATAGAATACCTAAACACTTTTGATTAAACCACTTTAGTTGTTATAATGACACCAAATTTGAAAGCCATCTGTGACTTTTCTGTTCTTATTCTGCAACAACCATGGCAATTACAAGTTAAAAAGTAAAATGTATGTAAATTTTAGAATGGAGAATGCGGGCATCGATCCCGCTACCTCTCGCATGCTAAGCGAGCGCTCTACCATTTGAGCTAATTCCCCTGTGTGCTCACTCAGCATCACATTTCAAAAGTAACGTTACTGCTGTCCACACTTTATTTTAAGTCTAATTGCCCATAACATGAGTGTTCAGTTCACTCCTAACTGATGCCTTAACTACACCTAGGGGATGTTTTACACTTCAGGTTGGCATGTTTAGTACTTGAATAGGAGTGATATCACTGTATGTTAACCTAGACTCAGGCCCTACCTAATCTTGGAGATACATTTCTCATGAATGAGTAACCAAGGGAGATACAATTTTTAGGAGTTAGTGCATGTCTAATGCAAGATTAATCACCATATTATGAGAGCCAATGCTATCATCCAGTAAAAAATACTCGTTTTCGCCCAACGTGGGGCTCGAACCCACGACCCTGAGATTAAGAGTCTCATGCTCTACCGACTGAGCTAGCCGGGCTCCCACTTAAATATGGTATGCAGACTCATCATTTTTTATTAAGGAAAACTGTTTCTGGATATTCCTCTGCTCTTGTTTTGCAAGGAACTTCACTTTTATACATCCTTCAGAGGAAAGAATGTCAAGTAAAATAAGACGAAATGAAAATGGAAGGTGTGAAATTTTCATTTTGAGATTGCATAAGAAATCAAATTCCTCTCACGTGCTATAGAATACCTAAACACTTTTGATTAAACCACTTTAGTTGTTATAATGACACCAAATTTGAAAGCCATCTGTGACTTTTCTGTTCTTACTCTGCAACAACCATGGCAATTACAAGTTAAAAAGTAAAATGCATGCAAATTTTAGAATGGAGAATGGAGAATGCGGGCATCGATCCCGCTACCTCTCGCATGCTAAGCGAGCGCTCTACCATTTGAGCTAATTCCCCTGTGTGCTCACTCACCATCACATTTCAAAAGTAACGTTACTGCTGTCCACACTTTATTTTAAGTCTAATTGCCCATAACATGAGTGTTCAGTTCACTCCTAACTGATGCCTTAACTACACCTAGGGGATGTTTTACACTTCAGGTTGGCATGTTTAGTACTTGAATAGGAGTGATATCACTGTATGTTAACCTAGACTCAGGCCCTACCTAATCTTGGAGATACATTTCTCATGAATGAGTAACCAAGGGAGATACAATTTTTAGGAGTTAGTGCATGTCCAATGCAAGATTAATCACCATATTATGAGAGCCAATGCTATCATCCAGCAAAAAATACTCGTTTTCGCCCAACGTGGGGCTCTAACCCACGACCCTGAGATTAAGAGTCTCATGCTCTACCGACTGAGCTAGCCGGGCTCCCACTTAAATATGGTATGCAGTCTCATCATTTTTTATTAAGGAAAACCGTTTCTGGATATTCCTCTGCTCTTGTTTTGCAAGGAACTTCACTTTTATACATCCTTCAGAGGAAAGAATGTCAAGTAAAATAAGACGAAATGAAAATGGAAGGTGTGAAATTTTCATTTTGAGATTGCATAAGAAATCAAATTCCTCTCACGTGCTATAGAATACCTAAACACTTTTGATTAAACCACTTTAGTTGTTATAATGACACCAAATTTGAAAGCCATCTGTGACTTTTCTGTTCTTATTCTGCAACAACCATGGCAATTACAAGTTAAAAAGTAAAATGTATGTAAATTTTAGAATGGAGAATGCGGGCATCGATCCCGCTACCTCTCGCATGCTAAGCGAGCGCTCTACCATTTGAGCTAATTCCCCTGTGTGCTCACTCCGCATCACATTTCAAAAGTAACGTTACTGCTGTCCACACTTTATTTTAAGTCTAATTGCCCATAACATGAGTGTTCAGTTCACTCCTAACTGATGCCTTAACTACACCTAGGGGATGTTTTACACTTCAGGTTGGCATGTTTAGTACTTGAATAGGAGTGATATCACTGTATGTTAACCTAGACTCAGGCCCTACCTAATCTTGGAGATACATTTCTCATGAATGAGTAACCAAGGGAGATACAATTTTTAGGAGTTAGTGCATGTCTAATGCAAGATTAATCACCATATTATGAGAGCCAATGCTATCATCCAGTAAAAAATACTCGTTTTCGCCCAACGTGGGGCTCGAACCCACGACCCTGAGATTAAGAGTCTCATGCTCTACCGACTGAGCTAGCCGGGCTCCCACTTAAATATGGTATGCAGACTCATCATTTTTTATTAAGGAAAACTGTTTCTGGATATTCCTCTGCTCTTGTTTTGCAAGGAACTTCACTTTTATACATCCTTCTGAGGAAAGAATGTCAAGTAAAATAAGACGAAATGAAAATGGAAGGTGTGAAATTTTCATTTTGAGATTGCATAAGAAATCAAATTCCTCTCACGTGCTATAGAATACCTAAACACTTTTGATTAAACCACTTTAGTTGTTATAATGACACCAAATTTGAAAGCCATCTGTGACTTTTCTGTTCTTACTCTGCAACAACCATGGCAATTACAAGTTAAAAAGTAAAATGCATGCAAATTTTAGAATGGAGAATGCGGGCATCGATCCCGCTACCTCTCGCATGCTAAGCGAGCGCTCTACCATTTGAGCTAATTCCCCTGTGTGCTCACTCACCATCACATTTCAAAAGTAACGTTACTGCTGTCCACACTTTATTTTAAGTCTAATTGCCCATAACATGAGTGTTCAGTTCACTCCTAACTGATGCCTTAACTACACCTAGGGGATATTTTACACTTCAGGTTGGCATGTTTAGTACTTGAATAGGAGTGATATCACTGTATGTTAACCTAGACTCAGGCCCTACCTAATCTTGGAGATACATTTCTCATGAATGAGTAACCAAGGGAAATACAATTTTTAGGAGTTAGTGCATGTCTAATGCAAGATTAATCACCATATTATGAGAGCCAATGCTATCATCCAGCAAAAAATACTCGTTTTTGCCCAACGTGGGGCTCGAACCCACGACCCTGAGATTAAGAGTCTCATGCTCTACCGACTGAGCTAGCCGGGCTCCCACTTAAATATGGTATGCAGACTCATCCTTTTATATTAAGGAAAACTGTTTCTGGATATTCCTCTGCTCTTGTTTTGCAAGGAACTTCACTTTTATACATCCTTCAGAGGAAAGAATGTCAAGTAAAATAAGACGAAATGAAAATGGAAGGTGTGAAATTTTCATTTTGAGATTGCATAAGAAATCAAATTCCTCTCACGTGCTATAGAATACCTAAACACTTTTGATTAAACCACTTTAGTTGTTATAATGACACCAAATTTGAAAGCCATCTGTGACTTTTCTGTTCTTACTCTACAACAACCATGGCAATTACAAGTTAAAAAGTAAAATGTATGCAAATTTTAGAATGGAGAATGCGGGCATCGATCCCGCTACCTCTCGCATGCTAAGCGAGCGCTCTACCATTTGAGCTAATTCCCCTGTGTGCTCACTCAGCATCACATTTCAAAAGTAACGTTACTGCTGTCCACACTTTATTTTAAGTCTAATTGCCCATAACATGAGTGTTCAGTTCACTCCTAACTGATGCCTTAACTACACCTAGGGGATGTTTTACACTTCAGGTTGGCATGTTTAGTACTTGAATAGGAGTGATATCACTGTATGTTAACCTAGACTCAGGCCCTACCTAATCTTGGAGATACATTTCTCATGAATGAGTAACCAAGGGAGATACAATTTTTAGGAGTTAGTGCATGTCTAATGCAAGATTAATCACCATATTATGAGAGCCAATGCAATCATCCAGCAAAAAATACTCGTTTTCGCCCAACGTGGGGCTCGAACCCACGACCCTGAGATTAAGAGTCTCATGCTCTACCGACTGAGCTAGCCGGGCTCCCACTTAAATATGGTGTGCAGACTCATCATTTTTTATTAAGGAAAACCGTTTCTGGATATTCCTCTGCTCTTGTTTTGCAAGGAACTTCACTTTTATACATCCTTCAGAGGAAAGAATGTCAAGTAAAATAAGACGAAATGAAAATGGAAGGTGTGAAATTTTCATTTTGAGATTGCATAAGAAATCAAATTCCTCTCACGTGCTATAGAATACCTAAACACTTTTGATTAAACCACTTTAGTTGTTATAATGACACCAAATTTGAAAGCCATCTGTGACTTTTCTGTTCTTACTCTGCAACAACCATGGCAATTACAAGTTAAAAAGTAAAACGTATGCAAATTTTAGAATGGAGAATGCGGGCATCGATCCCGCTACCTCTCGCATGCTAAGCGAGCGCTCTACCATTTGAGCTAATTCCCCTGTGTGCTCACTCAGCATCACATTTCAAAAGTAACGTTACTGCTGTCCACACTTTATTTTAAGTCTAATTGCCCATAACATGAGTGTTCAGTTCACTCCTAACTGATGCCTTAACTACACCTAGGGGATGTTTTACACTTCAGGTTGGCATGTTTAGTACTTGAATAGGAGTGATATCACTGTATGTTAACCTAGACTCAGGCCCTACCTAATCTTGGAGATACATTTCTCATGAATGAGTAACCAAGGGAGATACAATTTTTAGGAGTTAGTGCATGTCTAATGCAAGATTAATCACCATATTATGAGAGCCAATGCAATCATCCAGCAAAAAATACTCGTTTTTGCCCAACGTGGGGCTCGAACCCACGACCCTGAGATTAAGAGTCTCATGCTCTACCGACTGAGCTAGCCGGGCTCCCACTTAAATATGGTATGCAGACTCATCATTTTTTATTAATGAAAACCGTTTCTGGATATTCCTCTGCTCTTGTTTTGCAAGGAACTTCACTTTTTTACATCCTTCAGAGGAAAGAATGTCAAGTAAAATAAGACGAAATGAAAATGGAAGGTGTGAAATTTTCATTTTGAGATTGCATAAGAAATCAAATTCCTCTCACGTGCTATAGAATACCTAAACACTTTTGATTAAACCACTTTAGTTGTTATAATGACACCAAATTTGAAAGCCATCTGTGACTTTTTTGTTCTTACTCTGCAACAACCATGGCAATTACAAGTTAAAAAGTAAAATGTATGCAAATTTTAGAATGGAGAACGCGGGCATCGATCCCGCTATCTCTCGCATGCTAAGCGAGCGCTCTACCATTTGAGCTAATTCCCCTGTGTGCTAACTCAGCATCACATTTCAAAAGTAACGTTACTGCTGTCCACACTTTATTTTAAGTCTAATTACCCATAACATGAGTGTTCAGTTCACTCCTAACTGATGCCTTAACTACACCTAGGGGATGTTTTACACTTCAGGTTGGCATGTTTAGTACTTGAATAGGAGTGATATCACTGTATGTTAACCTAGACTCAGGCCCTACCTAATCTTGGAGATACATTTCTCATGAATGAGTAACCAAGGGAGATACAATTTTTAGGAGTTAGTGCATGTCTAATGCAAGATTAATCACCATATTATGAGAGCCAATGCTATCATCCAGCAAAAAATACTCGTTTTTGCCCAACGTGGGGCTCGAACCCACGACCCTGAGATTAAGAGTCTCATGCTCTACCGACTGAGCTAGCAGGGCTCCCACTTAAATATGGTATGCAGACTCATCATTTTTTATTAAGGAAAACTGTTTCTGGATATTCCTCTGCTCTTGTTTTGCAAGGAACTTCACTTTTATACATCCTTCAGAGGAAAGAATGTCAATTAAAATAAGACGAAATGAAAATGGAAGGTGTGAAATTTTCATTTTGAGATTGCATAAGAAATCAAATTCCTCTCACGTGCTATAGAATACCTAAACACTTTTGATTAAACCACTTTAGTTGTTCTAATGACACCAAATTTGAAAGCCATCTGTGACTTTTCTGTTCTTACTCTGCAACAACCATGGCAATTACAAGTTAAAAAGTAAAATGTATGCAAATTTTAGAATGGAGAATGCGGGCATCAATCCCGCTACCTCTCGCATGCTAAGCGAGCGCTCTACCATTTGAGCTAATTCCCCTGTGTGCTCACTCAGCATCACATTTCAAAAGTAACGTTACTGCTGTCCACACTTTATTTTAAGTCTAATTGCCCATAACATGAGTGTTCAGTTCACTCCTAACTGATGCCTTAACTACACCTAGGGGATGTTTTACACTTCAGGTTGGCATGTTTAGTACTTGAATAGGAGTGATATCACTGTATGTTAACCTAGACTCAGGCCCTACCTAATCTTGGAGATACATTTCTCATGAATGAGTAACCAAGGGAGATACAATTTTTAGGAGTTAGTGCATGTCTAATGCAAGATTAATCACCATATTATGAGAGCCAATGCTATCATCCAGCAAAAAATACTCGTTTTCGCCCAACGTGGGGCTCGAACCCACGACCCTGAGATTAAGAGTCTCATGCTCTACCGACTGAGCTAGCCGGGCTCCCACTTAAATATGGTATGCAGACTCATCATTTTTTATTAAGGAAAACTGTTTCTGGATATTCCTCTGCTCTTGTTTTGCAAGGAACTTCACTTTTATACATCCTTCAGAGGAAAGAATGTCAAGTAAAATAAGACGAAATGAAAATGGAAGGTGTGAAATTTTCATTTTGAGATTGCATAAGAAATCAAATTCCTCTCACGTGCTATAGAATACCTAAACACTTTTGATTAAACCACTTTAGTTGTTATAATGACACCAAATTTGAAAGCCATCTGTGACTTTTCTGTTCTTACTCTGCAACAACCATGGCAATTACAAGTTAAAAAGTAAAATGTATGCAAATTTTAGAATGGAGAATGCGGGCATCGATCCCGCTACCTCTCGCATGCTAAGCGAGCGCTCTACCATTTGAGCTAATTCCCCTGTGTGCTCACTCAGCATCACATTTCAAAAGTAACGTTACTGCTGTCCACACTTTATTTTAAGTCTAATTGCCCATAACATGAGTGTTCAGTTCACTCCTAACTGATGCCTTAACTACACCTAGGGGATGTTTTACACTTCAGGTTGGCATGTTTAGTACTTGAATAGGAGTGATATCACTGTATGTTAACCTAGACTCAGGCCCTACCTAATCTTGGAGATACATTTCTCATGAATGAGTAACCAAGGGAGATACAATTTTTAGGAGTTAGTGCATGTCTAATGCAAGATTAATCACCATATTATGAGAGCCAATGCAATCATCCAGCAAAAAATACTTGTTTTTGCCCAACGTGGGGCTCGAACCCACGACCCTGAGATTAAGAGTCTCATGCTCTACCGACTGAGCTAGCCGGGCTCCCACTTAAATATGGTATGCAGACTCATCATTTTTTATTAATGAAAACCGTTTCTGGATATTCCTCTGCTCTTGTTTTGCAAGGAACTTCACTTTTTTACATCCTTCAGAGGAAAGAATGTCAAGTAAAATAAGACGAAATGAAAATGGAAGGTGTGAAATTTTCATTTTGAGATTGCATAAGAAATCAAATTCCTCTCACGTGCTATAGAATACCTAAACACTTTTGATTAAACCACTTTAGTTGTTATAATGACACCAAATTTGAAAGCCATCTGTGACTTTTCTGTTCTTACTCTGCAACAACCATGGCAATTACAAGTTAAAAAGTAAAATGTATGCAAATTTTAGAATGGAGAATGCGGGCATCGATCCCGCTACCTCTCGCATGCTAAGCGAGCGCTCTACCATTTGAGCTAATTCCCCTGTGTGCTCACTCAGCATCACATTTCAAAAGTAACGTTACTGCTGTCCACACTTTATTTTAAGTCTAATTGCCCATAACATGAGTGTTCAGTTCACTCCTAACTGATGCCTTAACTACACCTAGGGGATGTTTTACACTTCAGGTTGGCATGTTTAGTACTTGAATAGGAGTGATATCACTGTATGTTAACCTAGACTCAGGCCCTACCTAATCTTGGAGATACATTTCTCATGAATGAGTAACCAAGGGAGATACAATTTTTAGGAGTTAGTGCATGTCTAATGCAAGATTAATCACCATATTATGAGAGCCAATGCAATCATCCAGCAAAAAATACTTGTTTTCGCCCAACGTGGGGCTCGAACCCACGACCCTGAGATTAAGAGTCTCATGCTCTACCGACTGAGCTAGCCGGGCTCCCACTTAAATATGGTATGCAGACTCATCATTTTTTATTAAGGAAAACTGTTTCTGGATATTCCTCTGCTCTTGTTTTGCAAGGAACTTCACTTTTATACATCCTTCAGAGGAAAGAATGTCAAGTAAAATAAGACGAAATGAAAATGGAAGGTGTGAAATTTTCATTTTGAGATTGCATAAGAAATCAAATTCCTCTCACGTGCTATAGAATACCTAAACACTTTTGATTAAACCACTTTAGTTGTTATAATGACACCAAATTTGAAAGCCATCTGTGACTTTTCTGTTCTTACTCTGCAACAACCATGGCAATTACAAGTTAAAAAGTAAAATGCATGCAAATTTTAGAATGGAGAATGCGGGCATCGATCCCGCTACCTCTCGCATGCTAAGCGAGCGCTCTACCATTTGAGCTAATTCCCCTGTGTGCTCACTCACCATCACATTTCAAAAGTAACGTTACTGCTGTCCACACTTTATTTTAAGTCTAATTGCCCATAACATGAGTGTTCAGTTCACTCCTAACTGATGCCTTAACTACACCTAGGGGACGTTTTACACTTCAGGTTGGCATGTTTAGTACTTGACTAGGAGTGATATCACTGTATGTTAACCTAGACTCAGGCCCTACCTAATCTTGGAGATACATTTCTCATGAATGAGTAACCAAGGGAGATACAATTTTTAGGAGTTAGTGCATGTCTAATGCAAGATTAATCACCATATTATGAGAGCCAATGCTATCATCCAGCAAAAAATACTCGTTTTCGCCCAACGTGGGGCTCGAACCCACGACCCTGAGATTAAGAGTCTCAAGCTCTACCGACTGAGCTAGCCGGGCTCCCACTTAAATATGGTATGCAGACTCATCATTTTTTATTAAGGAAAACTGTTTCTGGATATTCCTCTGCTCTTGTTTTGCAAGGAACTTCACTTTTATACATCCTTCAGAGGAAAGAATGTCAAGTAAAATAAGACGAAATGAAAATGGAAGGTGTGAAATTTTCATTTTGAGATTGCATAAGAAATCAAATTCCTCTCACGTGCTATAGAATACCTAAACACTTTTGATTAAACCACTTTAGTTGTTATAATGACACCAAATTTGAAAGCCATCTGTGACTTTTCTGTTCTTACTCTGCAACAACCATGGCAATTACAAGTTAAAAAGTAAAATGCATGCAAATTTTAGAATGGAGAATGCGGGCATCGATCCCGCTACCTCTCGCATGCTAAGCGAGCGCTCTACCATTTGAGCTAATTCCCCTGTGTGCTCACTCACCATCACATTTCAAAAGTAACGTTACTGCTGTCCACACTTTATTTTAAGTCTAATTGCCCATAACATGAGTGTTCAGTTCACTCCTAACTGATGCCTTAACTACACCTAGGGGATGTTTTACACTTCAGGTTGGCATGTTTAGTACTTGAATAGGAGTGATATCACTGTATGTTAACCTAGACTCAGGCCCTACCTAATCTTGGAGATACATTTCTCATGAATGAGTAACCAAGGGAAATACAATTTTTAGGAGTTAGTGCATGTCTAATGCAAGATTAATCACCATATTATGAGAGCCAATGCTATCATCCAGCAAAAAATACTCGTTTTCGCCCAACGTGGGGCTCGAACCCACGACCCTGAGATTAAGAGTCTCATGCTCTACCGACTGAGCTAGCCGGGCTCCCACTTAAATATGGTATGCAGACTCATCATTTTTTATTAAGGAAAACTGTTTCTGGATATTCCTCTGCTCTTGTTTTGCAAGGAACTTCACTTTTATACATCCTTCAGAGGAAAGAATGTCAAGTAAAATAAGACGAAATGAAAATGGAAGGTGTGAAATTTTCATTTTGAGATTGCATAAGAAATCAAATTCCTCTCACGTGCTATAGAATACCTAAACACTTTTGATTAAACCACTTTAGTTGTTATAATGACACCAAATTTGAAAGCCATCTGTGACTTTTCTGTTCTTACTCTACAACAACCATGGCAATTACAAGTTAAAAAGTAAAATGTATGCAAATTTTAGAATGGAGAATGCGGGCATCGATCCCGCTACCTCTCGCATGCTAAGCGAGCGCTCTACCATTTGAGCTAATTCCCCTGTGTGCTCACTCAGCATCACATTTCAAAAGTAACGTTACTGCTGTCCACACTTTATTTTAAGTCTAATTGCCCATAACATGAGTGTTCAGTTCACTCCTAACTGATGCCTTAACTACACCTAGGGGATGTTTTACACTTCAGGTTGGCATGTTTAGTACTTGAATAGGAGTGATATCACTGTATGTTAACCTAGACTCAGGCCCTACCTAATCTTGGAGATACATTTCTCATGAATGAGTAACCAAGGGAGATACAATTTTTAGGAGTTAGTGCATGTCTAATGCAAGATTAATCACCATATTATGAGAGCCAATGCAATCATCCAGCAAAAAATACTTGTTTTCGCCCAACGTGGGGCTCGAAGCATCACATTTCAAAAGTAACGTTACTGCTGTCCACACTTTATTTTCGCCCAACGTGGGGCTCGAACCCACGACCCTGAGATTAAGAGTCTCATGCTCTACCGACTGAGCTAGCCGGGCTCCCACTTAAATATGGTGTGCAGACTCATCATTTTTTATTAAGGAAAACCGTTTCTGGATATTCCTCTGCTCTTGTTTTGCAAGGAACTTCACTTTTATACATCCTTCAGAGGAAAGAATGTCAAGTAAAATAAGACGAAATGAAAATGGAAGGTGTGAAATTTTCATTTTGAGATTGCATAAGAAATCAAATTCCTCTCACGTGCTATAGAATACCTAAACACTTTTGATTAAACCACTTTAGTTGTTATAATGACACCAAATTTGAAAGCCATCTGTGACTTTTCTGTTCTTACTCTGCAACAACCATGGCAATTACAAGTTAAAAAGTAAAACGTATGCAAATTTTAGAATGGAGAATGCGGGCATCGATCCCGCTACCTCTCGCATGCTAAGCGAGCGCTCTACCATTTGAGCTAATTCCCCTGTGTGCTCACTCAGCATCACATTTCAAAAGTAACGTTACTGCTGTCCACACTTTATTTTAAGTCTAATTGCCCATAACATGAGTGTTCAGTTCACTCCTAACTGATGCCTTAACTACACCTAGGGGATGTTTTACACTTCAGGTTGGCATGTTTAGTACTTGAATAGGAGTGATATCACTGTATGTTAACCTAGACTCAGGCCCTACCTAATCTTGGAGATACATTTCTCATGAATGAGTAACCAAGGGAGATACAATTTTTAGGAGTTAGTGCATGTCTAATGCAAGATTAATCACCATATTATGAGAGCCAATGCAATCATCCAGCAAAAAATACTTGTTTTTGCCCAACGTGGGGCTCGAACCCACGACCCTGAGATTAAGAGTCTCATGCTCTACCGACTGAGCTAGCCGGGCTCCCACTTAAATATGGTATGCAGACTCATCATTTTTTATTAATGAAAACTGTTTCTGGATATTCCTCTGCTCTTGTTTTGCAAGGAACTTCACTTTTTTACATCCTTCAGAGGAAAGAATGTCAAGTAAAATAAGACGAAATGAAAATGGAAGGTGTGAAATTTTCATTTTGAGATTGCATAAGAAATCAAATTCCTCTCACGTGCTATAGAATACCTAAACACTTTTGATTAAACCACTTTAGTTGTTATAATGACACCAAATTTGAAAGCCATCTGTGACTTTTTTGTTCTTACTCTGCAACAACCATGGCAATTACAAGTTAAAAAGTAAAATGTATGCAAATTTTAGAATGGAGAATGCGGGCATCGATCCCGCTACCTCTCGCATGCTAAGCGAGCGCTCTACCATTTGAGCTAATTCCCCTGTGTGCTAACTCAGCATCACATTTCAAAAGTAACGTTACTGCTGTCCACACTTTATTTTAAGTCTAATTACCCATAACATGAGTGTTCAGTTCACTCCTAACTGATGCCTTAACTACACCTAGGGGATGTTTTACACTTCAGGTTGGCATGTTTAGTACTTGAATAGGAGTGATATCACTGTATGTTAACCTAGACTCAGGCCCTACCTAATCTTGGAGATACATTTCTCATGAATGAGTAACCAAGGGAGATACAATTTTTAGGAGTTAGTGCATGTCTAATGCAAGATTAATCACCATATTATGAGAGCCAATGCTATCATCCAGCAAAAAATACTCGTTTTCGCCCAACGTGGGGCTCGAACCCACGACCCTGAGATTAAGAGTCTCATGCTCTACCGACTGAGCTAGCAGGGCTCCCACTTAAATATGGTATGCAGACTCATCATTTTTTATTAAGGAAAACTGTTTCTGGATATTCCTCTGCTCTTGTTTTGCAAGGAACTTCACTTTTATACATCCTTCAGAGGAAAGAATGTTAATTAAAATAAGACGAAATGAAAATGGAAGGTGTGAAATTTTCATTTTGAGATTGCATAAGAAATCAAATTCCTCTCACGTGCTATAGAATACCTAAACACTTTTGATTAAACCACTTTAGTTGTTATAATGACACCAAATTTGAAAGCCATCTGTGACTTTTCTGTTCTTACTCTGCAACAACCATGGCAATTACAAGTTAAAAAGTAAAATGTATGCAAATTTTAGAATGGAGAATGCGGGCATCAATCCCGCTACCTCTCGCATGCTAAGCGAGCGCTCTACCATTTGAGCTAATTCCCCTGTGTGCTCACTCAGCATCACATTTCAAAAGTAACGTTACTGCTGTCCACACTTTATTTTAAGTCTAATTGCCCATAACATGAGTGTTCAGTTCACTCCTAACTGATGCCTTAACTACACCTAGGGGATGTTTTACACTTCAGGTTGGCATGTTTAGTACTTGAATAGGAGTGATATCACTGTATGTTAACCTAGACTCAGGCCCTACCTAATCTTGGAGATACATTTCTCATGAATGAGTAACCAAGGGAGATACAATTTTTAGGAGTTAGTGCATGTCTAATGCAAGATTAATCACCATATTATGAGAGCCAATGCTATCATCCAGCAAAAAATACTCGTTTTCGCCCAACATGGGGCTCGAACCCACAACCCTGAGATTAAGAGTCTCATGCTCTACCGACTGAGCTAGCCGGGCTCCCACTTAAATATGGTATGCAGACTCATCATTTTTTATTAAGGAAAACTGTTTCTGGATATTCCTCTGCTCTTGTTTTGCAAGGAACTTCACTTTTATACATCCTTCAGAGGAAAGAATGTCAAGTAAAATAAGACGAAATGAAAATGGAAGGTGTGAAATTTTCATTTTGAGATTGCATAAGAAATCAAATTCCTCTCACGTGCTATAGAATACCTAAACACTTTTGATTAAACCACTTTAGTTGTTATAATGACACCAAATTTGAAAGCCATCTGTGACTTTTCTGTTCTTACTCTGCAACAACCATGGCAATTACAAGTTAAAAAGTAAAATGTATGCAAATTTTAGAATGGAGAATGCGGGCATCAATCCCGCTACCTCTCGCATGCTAAGTGAGCGCTCTACCATTTGAGCTAATTCCCCTGTGTGCTCACTCAGCATCACATTTCAAAAGTAACGTTACTGCTGTCCACACTTTATTTTAAGTCTAATTGCCCATAACATGAGTGTTCAGTTCACTCCTAACTGATGCCTTAACTACACCTAGGGGATGTTTTACACTTCAGGTTGGCATGTTTAGTACTTGAATAGGAGTGATATCACTGTATGTTAACCTAGACTCAGGCCCTACCTAATCTTGGAGATACATTTCTCATGAATGAGTAACCAAGGGAGATACAATTTTTAGGAGTTAGTGCATGTCTAATGCAAGATTAATCACCATATTATGAGAGCCAATGCTATCATCCAGCAAAAAATACTCGTTTTCGCCCAACATGGGGCTCGAACCCACAACCCTGAGATTAAGAGTCTCATGCTCTACCGACTGAGCTAGCCGGGCTCCCACTTAAATATGGTATGCAGACTCATCATTTTTTATTAACGAAAACAGTTTCTGGATATTCCTCTGCTCTTGTTTTGCAAGGAACTTCACTTTTATACATCCTTCAGAGGAAAGAATGTCAAGTAAAATAAGACGAAATGAAAATGGAAGGTGTGAAATTTTCATTTTGAGATTGCATAAGAAATCAAATTCCTCTCACGTGCTATAGAATACCTAAACACTTTTGATTAAACCACTTTAGTTGTTATAATGACACCAAATTTGAAAGCCATCTGTGACTTTTCTGTTCTTACTCTGCAACAACCATGGCAATTACAAGTTAAAAAGTAAAATGTATGCAAATTTTAGAATGGAGAATGCGGGCATCGATCCCGCTACCTCTCGCATGCTAAGCGAGCGCTCTACCATTTGAGCTAATTCCCCTGTGTGCTCACTCAGCATCACATTTCAAAAGTAACGTTACTGCTGTCCACACTTTATTTTAAGTCTAATTGCCCATAACATGAGTGTTCAGTTCACTCCTAACTGATGCCTTAACTACACCTAGGGGATGTTTTACACTTCAGGTTGGCATGTTTAGTACTTGAATAGGAGTGATATCACTGTATGTTAACCTAGACTCAGGCCCTACCTAATCTTGGAGATACATTTCTCATGAATGAGTAACCAAGGGAGATACAATTTTTAGGAGTTAGTGCATGTCTAATGCAAGATTAATCACCATATTATGAGAGCCAATGCTATCATCCAGTAAAAAATACTCGTTTTCGCCCAACGTGGGGCTCGAACCCACGACCCTGAGATTAAGAGTCTCATGCTCTACCGACTGAGCTAGCCGGGCTCCCACTTAAATATGGTATGCAGACTCATCATTTTTTATTAAGGAAAACTGTTTCTGGATATTCCTCTGCTCTTGTTTTGCAAGGAACTTCACTTTTATACATCCTTCAGAGGAAAGAATGTCAAGTAAAATAAGACGAAATGAAAATGGAAGGTGTGAAATTTTCATTTTGAGATTGCATAAGAAATCAAATTCCTCTCAGGTGCTATAGAATACCTAAACACTTTTGATTAAACCACTTTAGTTGTTATAATGACACCAAATTTGAAAGCCATCTGTGACTTTTCTGTTCTTACTCTGCAACAACCATGGCAATTACAAGTTAAAAAGTAAAATGCATGCAAATTTTAGAATGGAGAATGCGGGCATCGATCCCGCTACCTCTCGCATGCTAAGCGAGCGCTCTACCATTTGAGCTAATTCCCCTGTGTGCTCACTCAGCATCACATTTCAAAAGTAACGTTACTGCTGTCCACACTTTATTTTAAGTCTAATTGCCCATAACATGAGTGTTCAGTTCACTCCTAACTGATGCCTTAACTACACCTAGGGGACGTTTTACACTTCAGGTTGGCATGTTTAGTACTTGACTAGGAGTGATATCACTGTATGTTAACCTAGACTCAGGCCCTACCTAATCTTGGAGATACATTTCTCATGAATGAGTAACCAAGGGAGATACAATTTTTAGGAGTTAGTGAATGTCTAATGCAAGATTAATCACCATATTATGAGAGCCAATGCTATCATCCAGCAAAAAATACTCGTTTTCGCCCAACGTGGGGCTCGAACCCACGACCCTGAGATTAAGAGTCTCATGCTCTACCGACTGAGCTAGCCGGGCTCCCACTTAAATATGGTATGCAGACTCATCATTTTTTATTAAGGAAAACTGTTTCTGGATATTCCTCTGCTCTTGTTTTGCAAGGAACTTCACTTTTATACATCCTTCAGAGGAAAGAATGTCAAGTAAAATAAGACGAAATGAAAATGGAAGGTGTGAAATTTTCATTTTGAGATTGCATAAGAAATCAAATTCCTCTCACGTGCTATAGAATACCTAAACACTTTTGATTAAACCACTTTAGTTGTTATAATGACACCAAATTTGAAAGCCATCTGTGACTTTTCTGTTCTTACTCTGCAACAACCACGGCAATTACAAGTTAAAAAGTAAAATGTATGCAAATTTTAGAATGGAGAATGCGGGCATCGATCCCGCTACCTCTCGCATGCTAAGCGAGCACTCTACCATTTGAGCTAATTCCCCTGTGTGCTCACTCAGCATCACATTTCAAAAGTAACGTTACTGCTGTCCACACTTTATTTTAAGTCTAATTGCCCATAACATGAGTGTTCAGTTCACTCCTAACTGATGCCTTAACTACACCTAGGGGATGTTTTACACTTCAGGTTGGCATGTTTAGTACTTGAATAGGAGTGATATCACTGTATGTTAACCTAGACTCAGGCCCTACCTAATCTTGGAGATACATTTCTCATGAATGAGTAACCAAGGGAGATACAATTTTTAGGAGTTAGTGCATGTCCAATGCAAGATTAATCACCATATTATGAGAGCCAATGCTATCATCCAGCAAAAAATACTCGTTTTCGCCCAACGTGGGGCTCGAACCCACGACCCTGAGATTAAGAGTCTCATGCTCTACCGACTGAGCTAGCCGGGCTCCCACTTAAATATGGTGTGCAGACTCATCATTTTTTATTAAGGAAAACCGTTTCTGGATATTCCTCTGCTCTTGTTTTGCAAGGAACTTCACTTTTATACATCCTTCAGAGGAAAGAATGTCAAGTAAAATAAGACGAAATGAAAATGGAAGGTGTGAAATTTTCATTTTGAGATTGCATAAGAAATCAAATTCCTCTCACGTGCTATAGAATACCTAAACACTTTTGATTAAACCACTTTAGTTGTTATAATGACACCAAATTTGAAAGCCATCTGTGACTTTTCTGTTCTTACTCTGCAACAACCATGGCAATTACAAGTTAAAAAGTAAAACGTATGCAAATTTTAGAATGGAGAATGCGGGCATCGATCCCGCTACCTCTCGCATGCTAAGCGAGCGCTCTACCATTTGAGCTAATTCCCCTGTGTGCTCACTCAGCATCACATTTCAAAAGTAACGTTACTGCTGTCCACACTTTATTTTAAGTCTAATTGCCCATAACATGAGTGTTCAGTTCACTCCTAACTGATGCCTTAACTACACCTAGGGGATGTTTTACACTTCAGGTTGGCATGTTTAGTACTTGAATAGGAGTGATATCACTGTATGTTAACCTAGACTCAGGCCCTACCTAATCTTGGAGATACATTTCTCATGAATGAGTAACCAAGGGAGATACAATTTTTAGGAGTTAGTGCATGTCTAATGCAAGATTAATCACCATATTATGAGAGCCAATGCAATCATCCAGCAAAAAATACTTGTTTTTGCCCAACATGGGGCTCGAACCCACGACCCTGAGATTAAGAGTCTCATGCTCTACCGACTGAGCTAGCCGGGCTCCCACTTAAATATGGTATGCAGACTCATCATTTTTTATTAATGAAAACCGTTTCTGGATATTCCTCTGCTCTTGTTTTGCAAGGAACTTCACTTTTTTACATCCTTCAGAGGAAAGAATGTCAAGTAAAATAAGACGAAATGAAAATGGAAGGTGTGAAATTTTCATTTTGAGATTGCATAAGAAATCAAATTCCTCTCACGTGCTATAGAATACCTAAACACTTTTGATTAAACCACTTTAGTTGTTATAATGACACCAAATTTGAAAGCCATCTGTGACTTTTTTGTTCTTACTCTGCAACAACCATGGCAATTACAAGTTAAAAAGTAAAATGTATGCAAATTTTAGAATGGAGAATGCGGGCATCGATCCCGCTACCTCTCGCATGCTAAGCGAGCGCTCTACCATTTGAGCTAATTCCCCTGTGTGCTAACTCAGCATCACATTTCAAAAGTAACGTTACTGCTGTCCACACTTTATTTTAAGTCTAATTACCCATAACATGAGTGTTCAGTTCACTCCTAACTGATGCCTTAACTACACCTAGGGGATGTTTTACACTTCAGGTTGGCATGTTTAGTACTTGAATAGGAGTGATATCACTGTATGTTAACCTAGACTCAGGCCCTACCTAATCTTGGAGATACATTTCTCATGAATGAGTAACCAAGGGAGATACAATTTTTAGGAGTTAGTGCATGTCTAATGCAAGATTAATCACCATATTATGAGAGCCAATGCTATCATCCAGCAAAAAATACTCGTTTTCGCCCAACGTGGGGCTCGAACCCACGACCCTGAGATTAAGAGTCTCATGCTCTACCGACTGAGCTAGCAGGGCTCCCACTTAAATATGGTATGCAGACTCATCATTTTTTATTAAGGAAAACTGTTTCTGGATATTCCTCTGCTCTTGTTTTGCAAGGAACTTCACTTTTATACATCCTTCAGAGGAAAGAATGTCAATTAAAATAAGACGAAATGAAAATGGAAGGTGTGAAATTTTCATTTTGAGATTGCATAAGAAATCAAATTCCTCTCACGTGCTATAGAATACCTAAACACTTTTGATTAAACCACTTTAGTTGTTATAATGACACCAAATTTGAAAGCCATCTGTGACTTTTCTGTTCTTACTCTGCAACAACCATGGCAATTACAAGTTAAAAAGTAAAATGTATGCAAATTTTAGAATGGAGAATGCGGGCATCAATCCCGCTACCTCTCGCATGCTAAGCGAGCGCTCTACCATTTGAGCTAATTCCCCTGTGTGCTCACTCAGCATCACATTTCAAAAGTAACGTTACTGCTGTCCACACTTTATTTTAAGTCTAATTGCCCATAACATGAGTGTTCAGTTCACTCCTAACTGATGCCTTAACTACACCTAGGGGATGTTTTACACTTCAGGTTGGCATGTTTAGTACTTGAATAGGAGTGATATCACTGTATGTTAACCTAGACTCAGGCCCTACCTAATCTTGGAGATACATTTCTCATGAATGAGTAACCAAGGGAGATACAATTTTTAGGAGTTAGTGCATGTCTAATGCAAGATTAATCACCATATTATGAGAGCCAATGCTATCATCCAGTAAAAAATACTCGTTTTCGCCCAACGTGGGGCTCGAACCCACGACCCTGAGATTAAGAGTCTCATGCTCTACCGACTGAGCTAGCCGGGCTCCCACTTAAATATGGTATGCAGACTCATCATTTTTTATTAAGGAAAACTGTTTCTGGATATTCCTCTGCTCTTGTTTTGCAAGGAACTTCACTTTTATACATCCTTCAGAGGAAAGAATGTCAAGTAAAATAAGACGAAATGAAAATGGAAGGTGTGAAATTTTCATTTTGAGATTGCATAAGAAATCAAATTCCTCTCAGGTGCTATAGAATACCTAAACACTTTTGATTAAACCACTTTAGTTGTTATAATGACACCAAATTTGAAAGCCATCTGTGACTTTTCTGTTCTTACTCTGCAACAACCATGGCAATTACAAGTTAAAAAGTAAAATGCATGCAAATTTTAGAATGGAGAATGCGGGCATCGATCCCGCTACCTCTCGCATGCTAAGCGAGCGCTCTACCATTTGAGCTAATTCCCCTGTGTGCTCACTCAGCATCACATTTCAAAAGTAACGTTACTGCTGTCCACACTTTATTTTAAGTCTAATTGCCCATAACATGAGTGTTCAGTTCACTCCTAACTGATGCCTTAACTACACCTAGGGGACGTTTTACACTTCAGGTTGGCATGTTTAGTACTTGACTAGGAGTGATATCACTGTATGTTAACCTAGACTCAGGCCCTACCTAATCTTGGAGATACATTTCTCATGAATGAGTAACCAAGGGAGATACAATTTTTAGGAGTTAGTGAATGTCTAATGCAAGATTAATCACCATATTATGAGAGCCAATGCTATCATCCAGCAAATAATACTCGTTTTCGCCCAACGTGGGGCTCGAACCCACGACCCTGAGATTAAGATTCTCATGCTCTACCGACTGAGCTAGCCGGGCTCCCACTTAAATATGGTATGCAGACTCATCATTTTTTATTAAGGAAAACTGTTTCTGGATATTCCTCTGCTCTTGTTTTGCAAGGAACTTCACTTTTATACATCCTTCAGAGGAAAGAATGTCAAGTAAAATAAGACGAAATGAAAATGGAAGGTGTGAAATTTTCATTTTGAGATTGCATAAGAAATCAAATTCCTCTCACGTGCTATAGAATACCTAAACACTTTTGATTAAACCACTTTAGTTGTTATAATGACACCAAATTTGAAAGCCATCTGTGACTTTTCTGTTCTTACTCTGCAACAACCACGGCAATTACAAGTTAAAAAGTAAAATGTATGCAAATTTTAGAATGGAGAATGCGGGCATCGATCCCGCTACCTCTCGCATGCTAAGCGAGCACTCTACCATTTGAGCTAATTCCCCTGTGTGCTCACTCAGCATCACATTTCAAAAGTAACGTTACTGCTGTCCACACTTTATTTTAAGTCTAATTGCCCATAACATGAGTGTTCAGTTCACTCCTAACTGATGCCTTAACTACACCTAGGGGATGTTTTACACTTCAGGTTGGCATGTTTAGTACTTGAATAGGAGTGATATCACTGTATGTTAACCTAGACTCAGGCCCTACCTAATCTTGGAGATACATTTCTCATGAATGAGTAACCAAGGGAGATACAATTTTTAGGAGTTAGTGCATGTCCAATGCAAGATTAATCACCATATTATGAGAGCCAATGCTATCATCCAGCAAAAAATACTCGTTTTCGCCCAACGTGGGGCTCGAACCCACGACCCTGAGATTAAGAGTCTCATGCTCTACCGACTGAGCTAGCCGGGCTCCCACTTAAATATGGTATGCAGACTCATCATTTTTTATTAAGGAAAACTGTTTCTGGATATTCCTCTGCTCTTGTTTTGCAAGGAACTTCACTTTTTTACATCCTTCAGAGGAAAGAATGTCAAGTAAAATAAGACGAAATGAAAATGGAAGGTGTGAAATTTTCATTTTGAGATTGCATAAGAAATCAAATTCCTCTCACGTGCTATAGAATACCTAAACACTTTTGATTAAACCACTTTAGTTGTTATAATGACACCAAATTTGAAAGCCATCTGTGACTTTTTTGTTCTTACTCTGCAACAACCATGGCAATTACAAGTTAAAAAGTAAAATGTATGCAAATTTTAGAATGGAGAATGCGGGCATCGATCCCGCTACCTCTCGCATGCTAAGCGAGCGCTCTACCATTTGAGCTAATTCCCCTGTGTGCTAACTCAGCATCACATTTCAAAAGTAACGTTACTGCTGTCCACACTTTATTTTAAGTCTAATTACCCATAACATGAGTGTTCAGTTCACTCCTAACTGATGCCTTAACTACACCTAGGGGATGTTTTACACTTCAGGTTGGCATGTTTAGTACTTGAATAGGAGTGATATCACTGTATGTTAACCTAGACTCAGGCCCTACCTAATCTTGGAGATACATTTCTCATGAATGAGTAACCAAGGGAGATACAATTTTTAGGAGTTAGTGCATGTCTAATGCAAGATTAATCACCATATTATGAGAGCCAATGCTATCATCCAGCAAAAAATACTCGTTTTCGCCCAACGTGGGGCTCGAACCCACGACCCTGAGATTAAGAGTCTCATGCTCTACCGACTGAGCTAGCAGGGCTCCCACTTAAATATGGTATGCAGACTCATCATTTTTTATTAAGGAAAACTGTTTCTGGATATTCCTCTGCTCTTGTTTTGCAAGGAACTTCACTTTTATACATCCTTCAGAGGAAAGAATGTCAATTAAAATAAGACGAAATGAAAATGGAAGGTGTGAAATTTTCATTTTGAGATTGCATAAGAAATCAAATTCCTCTCACGTGCTATAGAATACCTAAACACTTTTGATTAAACCACTTTAGTTGTTATAATGACACCAAATTTGAAAGCCATCTGTGACTTTTCTGTTCTTACTCTGCAACAACCATGGCAATTACAAGTTAAAAAGTAAAATGTATGCAAATTTTAGAATGGAGAATGCGGGCATCAATCCCGCTACCTCTCGCATGCTAAGCGAGCGCTCTACCATTTGAGCTAATTCCCCTGTGTGCTCACTCAGCATCACATTTCAAAAGTAACGTTACTGCTGTCCACACTTTATTTTAAGTCTAATTGCCCATAACATGAGTGTTCAGTTCACTCCTAACTGATGCCTTAACTACACCTAGGGGATGTTTTACACTTCAGGTTGGCATGTTTAGTACTTGAATAGGAGTGATATCACTGTATGTTAACCTAGACTCAGGCCCTACCTAATCTTGGAGATACATTTCTCATGAATGAGTAACCAAGGGAGATACAATTTTTAGGAGTTAGTGCATGTCTAATGCAAGATTAATCACCATATTATGAGAGCCAATGCTATCATCCAGTAAAAAATACTCGTTTTCGCCCAACGTGGGGCTCGAACCCACGACCCTGAGATTAAGAGTCTCATGCTCTACCGACTGAGCTAGCCGGGCTCCCACTTAAATATGGTATGCAGACTCATCATTTTTTATTAAGGAAAACTGTTTCTGGATATTCCTCTGCTCTTGTTTTGCAAGGAACTTCACTTTTATACATCCTTCAGAGGAAAGAATGTCAAGTAAAATAAGACGAAATGAAAATGGAAGGTGTGAAATTTTCATTTTGAGATTGCATAAGAAATCAAATTCCTCTCAGGTGCTATAGAATACCTAAACACTTTTGATTAAACCACTTTAGTTGTTATAATGACACCAAATTTGAAAGCCATCTGTGACTTTTCTGTTCTTACTCTGCAACAACCATGGCAATTACAAGTTAAAAAGTAAAATGCATGCAAATTTTAGAATGGAGAATGCGGGCATCGATCCCGCTACCTCTCGCATGCTAAGCGAGCGCTCTACCATTTGAGCTAATTCCCCTGTGTGCTCACTCAGCATCACATTTCAAAAGTAACGTTACTGCTGTCCACACTTTATTTTAAGTCTAATTGCCCATAACATGAGTGTTCAGTTCACTCCTAACTGATGCCTTAACTACACCTAGGGGACGTTTTACACTTCAGGTTGGCATGTTTAGTACTTGACTAGGAGTGATATCACTGTATGTTAACCTAGACTCAGGCCCTACCTAATCTTGGAGATACATTTCTCATGAATGAGTAACCAAGGGAGATACAATTTTTAGGAGTTAGTGAATGTCTAATGCAAGATTAATCACCATATTATGAGAGCCAATGCTATCATCCAGCAAATAATACTCGTTTTCGCCCAACGTGGGGCTCGAACCCACGACCCTGAGATTAAGATTCTCATGCTCTACCGACTGAGCTAGCCGGGCTCCCACTTAAATATGGTATGCAGACTCATCATTTTTTATTAAGGAAAACTGTTTCTGGATATTCCTCTGCTCTTGTTTTGCAAGGAACTTCACTTTTATACATCCTTCAGAGGAAAGAATGTCAAGTAAAATAAGACGAAATGAAAATGGAAGGTGTGAAATTTTCATTTTGAGATTGCATAAGAAATCAAATTCCTCTCACGTGCTATAGAATACCTAAACACTTTTGATTAAACCACTTTAGTTGTTATAATGACACCAAATTTGAAAGCCATCTGTGACTTTTCTGTTCTTACTCTGCAACAACCACGGCAATTACAAGTTAAAAAGTAAAATGTATGCAAATTTTAGAATGGAGAATGCGGGCATCGATCCCGCTACCTCTCGCATGCTAAGCGAGCACTCTACCATTTGAGCTAATTCCCCTGTGTGCTCACTCAGCATCACATTTCAAAAGTAACGTTACTGCTGTCCACACTTTATTTTAAGTCTAATTGCCCATAACATGAGTGTTCAGTTCACTCCTAACTGATGCCTTAACTACACCTAGGGGATGTTTTACACTTCAGGTTGGCATGTTTAGTACTTGAATAGGAGTGATATCACTGTATGTTAACCTAGACTCAGGCCCTACCTAATCTTGGAGATACATTTCTCATGAATGAGTAACCAAGGGAGATACAATTTTTAGGAGTTAGTGCATGTCCAATGCAAGATTAATCACCATATTATGAGAGCCAATGCTATCATCCAGCAAAAAATACTCGTTTTCGCCCAACGTGGGGCTCGAACCCACGACCCTGAGATTAAGAGTCTCATGCTCTACCGACTGAGCTAGCCGGGCTCCCACTTAAATATGGTATGCAGACTCATCATTTTTTATTAAGGAAAACTGTTTCTGGATATTCCTCTGCTCTTGTTTTGCAAGGAACTTCACTTTTATACATCCTTCAGAGGAAAGAATGTCAAGTAAAATAAGACGAAATGAAAATGGAAGGTGTGAAATTTTCATTTTGAGATTGCATAAGAAATCAAATTCCTCTCACGTGCTATAGAATACCTAAACACTTTGATTAAACCACTTTAGTTGTTATAATGACACCAAATTTGAAAGCCATCTGTGACTTTTCTGTTCTTACTCTACAACAACCATGGCAATTACAAGTTAAAAAGTAAAATGTATGCAAATTTTAGAATGGAGAATGCGGGCATCGATCCCGCTACCTCTCGCATGCTAAGCGAGCGCTCTACCATTTGAGCTAATTCCCCTGTGTGCTCACTCGGCATCACATTTCAAAAGTAACGTTACTGCTGTCCACACTTTATTTTAAGTCTAATTGCCCATAACATGAGTGTTCAGTTCACTCCTAACTGATGCCTTAACTACACCTAGGGGATGTTTTACACTTCAGGTTGGCATGTTTAGTACTTGAATAGGAGTGATATCACTGTATGTTAACCTAGACTCAGGCCCTACCTAATCTTGGAGATACATTTCTCATGAATGAGTAACCAAGGGAGATACAATTTTTAGGAGTTAGTGCATGTCTAATGCAAGATTAATCACCATATTATGAGAGCCAATGCTATCATCCAGCAAAAAATACTCGTTTTCGCCATACGTGGGGCTCGAACCCACGACCCTGAGATTAAGAGTCTCAAGCTCTACCGACTGAGCTAGCCGGGCTCCCACTTAAATATGGTATGCAGACTCATCATTTTTTATTAAGGAAAACTGTTTCTGGATATTCCTCTGCTCTTGTTTTGCAAGGAACTTCACTTTTATACATCCTTCAGAGGAAAGAATGTCAAGTAAAATAAGACGAAATGAAAATGGAAGGTGTGAAATTTTCATTTTGAGATTGCATAAGAAATCAAATTCCTCTCACGTGCTATAGAATACCTAAACACTTTTGATTAAACCACTTTAGTTGTTATAATGACACCAAATTTGAAAGCCATCTGTGACTTTTCTGTTCTTACTCTGCAACAACCATGGCAATTACAAGTTAAAAAGTAAAATGTATGCAAATTTTAGAATGGAGAATGCGGGCATCGATCCCGCTACCTCTCGCATGCTAAGCGAGCGCTCTACCATTTGAGCTAATTCCCCTGTGTGCTCACTCAGCATCACATTTCAAAAGTAACGTTACTGCTGTCCACACTTTATTTTAAGTCTAATTGCCCATAACATGAGTGTTCAGTTCACTCCTAACTGATGCCTTAACTACACCTAGGGGATGTTTTACACTTCAGGTTGGCATGTTTAGTACTTGAATAGGAGTGATATCACTGTATGTTAACCTAGACTCAGGCCCTACCTAATCTTGGAGATACATTTCTCATGAATGAGTAACCAAGGGAGATACAATTTTTAGGAGTTAGTGCATGTCTAATGCAAGATTAATCACCATATTATGAGAGCCAATGCTATCATCCAGTAAAAAATACTCGTTTTCGCCCAACGTGGGGCTCGAACCCACGACCCTGAGATTAAGAGTCTCATGCTCTACAGACTGAGCTAGCCGGGCTCCCACTTAAATATGGTATGCAGACTCATCATTTTTTATTAAGGAAAACTGTTTCTGGATATTCCTCTGCTCTTGTTTTGCAAGGAACTTCACTTTTATACATCCTTCAGAGGAAAGAATGTCAAGTAAAATAAGACGAAATGAAAATGGAAGGTGTGAAATTTTCATTTTGAGATTGCATAAGAAATCAAATTCCTCTCACGTGCTATAGAATACCTAAACACTTTTGATTAAAGCACTTTAGTTGTTATAATGACACCAAATTTGAAAGCCATCTGTGACTTTTCTGTTCTTATTCTGCAACAACCATGGCAATTACAAGTTAAAAAGTAAAATGTATGCAAATTTTAGAATGGAGAATGCGGGCATCGATCCCGCTACCTCTCGCATGCTAAGCGAGCGCTCTACCATTTGAGCTAATTCCCCTGTGTGCTCACTCAGCATCACATTTCAAAAGTAACGTTACTGCTGTCCACACTTTATTTTAAGTCTAATTGCCCATAACATGAGTGTTCAGTTCACTCCTAACTGATGCCTTAACTACACCTAGGGGATGTTTTACACTTCAGGTTGGCATGTTTAGTACTTGAATAGGAGTGATATCACTGTATGTTAACCTAGACTCAGGCCCTACCTAATCTTGGAGATACATTTCTCATGAATGAGTAACCAAGGGAGATACAATTTTTAGGAGTTAGTGCATGTCTAATGCAAGATTAATCACCATATTATGAGAGCCAATGCTATCATCCAGCAAAAAATACTCGTTTTCGCCCAACGTGGGGCTCGAACCCACGACCCTGAGATTAAGAGTCTCATGCTCTACCGACTGAGCTAGCCGGGCTCCCACTTAAATATGGTATGCAGACTCATCATTTTTTATTAAGGAAAACTGTTTCTGGATATTCCTCTGCTCTTGTTTTGCAAGGAACTTCACTTTTATACATCCTTCAGAGGAAATAATGTCAAGTAAAATAAGACGAAATGAAAATGGAAGGTGTGAAATTTTCATTTTGAGATTGCATAAGAAATCAAATTCCTCTCACGTGCTATAGAATACCTAAACACTTTTGATTAAACCACTTTAGTTGTTATAATGACACCAAATTTGAAAGCCATCTGTGACTTTTCTGTTCTTACTCTGCAACAACCATGGCAATTACAAGTTAAAAAGTAAAATGTATGCAAATTTTAGAATGGAGAATGCGGGCATCGATCCCGCTACCTCTCGCATGCTAAGCGAGCGCTCTACCATTTGAGCTAATTCCCCTGTGTGCTCACTCAGCATCACATTTCAAAAGTAACGTTACTGCTGTCCACACTTTATTTTAAGTCTAATTGCCCATAACATGAGTGTTCAGTTCACTCCTAACTGATGCCTTAACTACACCTAGGGGATGTTTTACACTTCAGGTTGGCATGTTTAGTACTTGAATAGGAGTGATATCACTGTATGTTAACCTAGACTCAGGCCCTACCTAATCTTGGAGATACATTTCTCATGAATGAGTAACCAAGGGAGATACAATTTTTAGGAGTTAGTGCATGTCTAATGCAAGATTAATCACCATATTATGAGAGCCAATGCTATCATCCAGTAAAAAATACTCGTTTTCGCCCAACGTGGGGCTCGAACCCACGACCCTGAGATTAAGAGTCTCATGCTCTACCGACTGAGCTAGCCGGGCTCCCACTTAAATATGGTATGCAGACTCATCATTTTTTATTAAGGAAAACTGTTTCTGGATATTCCTCTGCTCTTGTTTTGCAAGGAACTTCACTTTTATACATCCTTCAGAGGAAAGAATGTCAAGTAAAATAAGACGAAATGAAAATGGAAGGTGTGAAATTTTCATTTTGAGATTGCATAAGAAATCAAATTCCTCTCAGGTGCTATAGAATACCTAAACACTTTTGATTAAACCACTTTAGTTGTTATAATGACACCAAATTTGAAAGCCATCTGTGACTTTTCTGTTCTTACTCTGCAACAACCATGGCAATTACAAGTTAAAAAGTAAAATGCATGCAAATTTTAGAATGGAGAATGCGGGCATCGATCCCGCTACCTCTCGCATGCTAAGCGAGCGCTCTACCATTTGAGCTAATTCCCCTGTGTGCTCACTCAGCATCACATTTCAAAAGTAACGTTACTGCTGTCCACACTTTATTTTAAGTCTAATTGCCCATAACATGAGTGTTCAGTTCACTCCTAACTGATGCCTTAACTACACCTAGGGGACGTTTTACACTTCAGGTTGGCATGTTTAGTACTTGACTAGGAGTGATATCACTGTATGTTAACCTAGACTCAGGCCCTACCTAATCTTGGAGATACATTTCTCATGAATGAGTAACCAAGGGAGATACAATTTTTAGGAGTTAGTGAATGTCTAATGCAAGATTAATCACCATATTATGAGAGCCAATGCTATCATCCAGCAAAAAATACTCGTTTTCGCCCAACGTGGGGCTCGAACCCACGACCCTGAGATTAAGAGTCTCATGCTCTACCGACTGAGCTAGCCGGGCTCCCACTTAAATATGGTATGCAGACTCATCATTTTTTATTAAGGAAAACTGTTTCTGGATATTCCTCTGCTCTTGTTTTGCAAGGAACTTCACTTTTATACATCCTTCAGAGGAAAGAATGTCAAGTAAAATAAGACGAAATGAAAATGGAAGGTGTGAAATTTTCATTTTGAGATTGCATAAGAAATCAAATTCCTCTCAGGTGCTATAGAATACCTAAACACTTTTGATTAAACCACTTTAGTTGTTATAATGACACCAAATTTGAAAGCCATCTGTGACTTTTCTGTTCTTACTCTGCAACAACCATGGCAATTACAAGTTAAAAAGTAAAATGCATGCAAATTTTAGAATGGAGAATGCGGGCATCGATCCCGCTACCTCTCGCATGCTAAGCGAGCGCTCTACCATTTGAGCTAATTCCCCTGTGTGCTCACTCAGCATCACATTTCAAAAGTAACGTTACTGCTGTCCACACTTTATTTTAAGTCTAATTGCCCATAACATGAGTGTTCAGTTCACTCCTAACTGATGCCTTAACTACACCTAGGGGACGTTTTACACTTCAGGTTGGCATGTTTAGTACTTGACTAGGAGTGATATCACTGTATGTTAACCTAGACTCAGGCCCTACCTAATCTTGGAGATACATTTCTCATGAATGAGTAACCAAGGGAGATACAATTTTTAGGAGTTAGTGAATGTCTAATGCAAGATTAATCACCATATTATGAGAGCCAATGCTATCATCCAGCAAAAAATACTCGTTTTCGCCCAATGTGGGGCTCGAACCCACGACCCTGAGATTAAGAGTCTCATGCTCTACCGACTGAGCTAGCCGGGCTCCCACTTAAATATGGTATGCAGACTCATCATTTTTTATTAAGGAAAACTGTTTCTGGATATTCCTCTGCTCTTGTTTTGCAAGGAACTTCACTTTTATACATCCTTCAGAGGAAAGAATGTCAAGTAAAATAAGACGAAATGAAAATGGAAGGTGTGAAATTTTCATTTTGAGATTGCATAAGAAATCAAATTCCTCTCACGTGCTATAGAATACCTAAACACTTTTGATTAAACCACTTTAGTTGTTATAATGACACCAAATTTGAAAGCCATCTGTGACTTTTCTGTTCTTACTCTGCAACAACCACGGCAATTACAAGTTAAAAAGTAAAATGTATGCAAATTTTAGAATGGAGAATGCGGGCATCGATCCCGCTACCTCTCGCATGCTAAGCGAGCACTCTACCATTTGAGCTAATTCCCCTGTGTGCTCACTCAGCATCACATTTCAAAAGTAACGTTACTGCTGTCCACACTTTATTTTAAGTCTAATTGCCCATAACATGAGTGTTCAGTTCACTCCTAACTGATGCCTTAACTACACCTAGGGGATGTTTTACACTTCAGGTTGGCATGTTTAGTACTTGAATAGGAGTGATATCACTGTATGTTAACCTAGACTCAGGCCCTACCTAATCTTGGAGATACATTTCTCATGAATGAGTAACCAAGGGAGATACAATTTTTAGGAGTTAGTGCATGTCCAATGCAAGATTAATCACCATATTATGAGAGCCAATGCTATCATCCAGCAAAAAATACTCGTTTTCGCCCAACGTGGGGCTCGAACCCACGACCCTGAGATTAAGAGTCTCATGCTCTACCGACTGAGCTAGCCGGGCTCCCACTTAAATATGGTATGCAGACTCATCATTTTTTATTAAGGAAAACTGTTTCTGGATATTCCTCTGCTCTTGTTTTGCAAGGAACTTCACTTTTATACATCCTTCAGAGGAAAGAATGTCAAGTAAAATAAGACGAAATGAAAATGGAAGGTGTGAAATTTTCATTTTGAGATTGCATAAGAAATCAAATTCCTCTCACGTGCTATAGAATACCTAAACACTTTGATTAAACCACTTTAGTTGTTATAATGACACCAAATTTGAAAGCCATCTGTGACTTTTCTGTTCTTACTCTACAACAACCATGGCAATTACAAGTTAAAAAGTAAAATGTATGCAAATTTTAGAATGGAGAATGCGGGCATCGATCCCGCTACCTCTCGCATGCTAAGCGAGCGCTCTACCATTTGAGCTAATTCCCCTGTGTGCTCACTCAGCATCACATTTCAAAAGTAACGTTACTGCTGTCCACACTTTATTTTAAGTCTAATTGCCCATAACATGAGTGTTCAGTTCACTCCTAACTGATGCCTTAACTACACCTAGGGGATGTTTTACACTTCAGGTTGGCATGTTTAGTACTTGAATAGGAGTGATATCACTGTATGTTAACCTAGACTCAGGCCCTACCTAATCTTGGAGATACATTTCTCATGAATGAGTAACCAAGGGAGATACAATTTTTAGGAGTTAGTGCATGTCTAATGCAAGATTAATCACCATATTATGAGAGCCAATGCTATCATCCAGCAAAAAATACTCGTTTTCGCCATACGTGGGGCTCGAACCCACGACCCTGAGATTAAGAGTCTCAAGCTCTACCGACTGAGCTAGCCGGGCTCCCACTTAAATATGGTATGCAGACTCATCATTTTTTATTAAGGAAAACTGTTTCTGGATATTCCTCTGCTCTTGTTTTGCAAGGAACTTCACTTTTATACATCCTTCAGAGGAAAGAATGTCAAGTAAAATAAGACGAAATGAAAATGGAAGGTGTGAAATTTTCATTTTGAGATTGCATAAGAAATCAAATTCCTCTCACGTGCTATAGAATACCTAAACACTTTTGATTAAACCACTTTAGTTGTTATAATGACACCAAATTTGAAAGCCATCTGTGACTTTTCTGTTCTTACTCTGCAACAACCATGGCAATTACAAGTTAAAAAGTAAAATGTATGCAAATTTTAGAATGGAGAATGCGGGCATCGATCCCGCTACCTCTCGCATGCTAAGCGAGCGCTCTACCATTTGAGCTAATTCCCCTGTGTGCTCACTCAGCATCACATTTCAAAAGTAACGTTACTGCTGTCCACACTTTATTTTAAGTCTAATTGCCCATAACATGAGTGTTCAGTTCACTCCTAACTGATGCCTTAACTACACCTAGGGGATGTTTTACACTTCAGGTTGGCATGTTTAGTACTTGAATAGGAGTGATATCACTGTATGTTAACCTAGACTCAGGCCCTACCTAATCTTGGAGATACATTTCTCATGAATGAGTAACCAAGGGAGATACAATTTTTAGGAGTTAGTGCATGTCTAATGCAAGATTAATCACCATATTATGAGAGCCAATGCTATCATCCAGTAAAAAATACTCGTTTTCGCCCAACGTGGGGCTCGAACCCACGACCCTGAGATTAAGAGTCTCATGCTCTACAGACTGAGCTAGCCGGGCTCCCACTTAAATATGGTATGCAGACTCATCATTTTTTATTAAGGAAAACTGTTTCTGGATATTCCTCTGCTCTTGTTTTGCAAGGAACTTCACTTTTATACATCCTTCAGAGGAAAGAATGTCAAGTAAAATAAGACGAAATGAAAATGGAAGGTGTGAAATTTTCATTTTGAGATTGCATAAGAAATCAAATTCCTCTCACGTGCTATAGAATACCTAAACACTTTTGATTAAACCACTTTAGTTGTTATAATGACACCAAATTTGAAAGCCATCTGTGACTTTTCTGTTCTTATTCTGCAACAACCATGGCAATTACAAGTTAAAAAGTAAAATGTATGCAAATTTTAGAATGGAGAATGCGGGCATCGATCCCGCTACCTCTCGCATGCTAAGCGAGCGCTCTACCATTTGAGCTAATTCCCCTGTGTGCTCACTCAGCATCACATTTCAAAAGTAACGTTACTGCTGTCCACACTTTATTTTAAGTCTAATTGCCCATAACATGAGTGTTCAGTTCACTCCTAACTGATGCCTTAACTACACCTAGGGGATGTTTTACACTTCAGGTTGGCATGTTTAGTACTTGAATAGGAGTGATATCACTGTATGTTAACCTAGACTCAGGCCCTACCTAATCTTGGAGATACATTTCTCATGAATGAGTAACCAAGGGAAATACAATTTTTAGGAGTTAGTGCATGTCTAATGCAAGATTAATCACCATATTATGAGAGCCAATGCTATCATCCAGCAAAAAATACTCGTTTTTGCCCAACGTGGGGCTCGAACCCACGACCCTGAGATTAAGAGTCTCATGCTCTACCGACTGAGCTAGCCGGGCTCCCACTTAAATATGGTATGCAGACTCATCATTTTTTATTAAGGAAAACTGTTTCTGGATATTCCTCTGCTCTTGTTTTGCAAGGAACTTCACTTTTATACATCCTTCAGAGGAAAGAATGTCAAGTAAAATAAGACGAAATGAAAATGGAAGGTGTGAAATTTTCATTTTGAGATTGCATAAGAAATCAAATTCCTCTCACGTGCTATAGAATACCTAAACACTTTTGATTAAACCACTTTAGTTGTTATAATGACACCAAATTTGAAAGCCATCTGTGACTTTTCTGTTCTTACTCTACAACAACCATGGCAATTACAAGTTAAAAAGTAAAATGTATGCAAATTTTAGAATGGAGAATGCGGGCATCGATCCCGCTACCTCTCGCATGCTAAGCGAGCGCTCTACCATTTGAGCTAATTCCCCTGTGTGCTCACTCAGCATCACATTTCAAAAGTAACGTTACTGCTGTCCACACTTTATTTTAAGTCTAATTGCCCATAACATGAGTGTTCAGTTCACTCCTAACTGATGCCTTAACTACGCCTAGGGGATGTTTTACACTTCAGGTTGGCATGTTTAGTACTTGAATAGGAGTGATATCACTGTATGTTAACCTAGACTCAGGCCCTACCTAATCTTGGAGATACATTTCTCATGAATGAGTAACCAAGGGAGATACAATTTTTAGGAGTTAGTGCATGTCTAATGCAAGATTAATCACCATATTATGAGAGCCAACGCTATCATCCAGCAAAAAATACTCGTTTTCGCCCAACGTGGGGCTCGAACCCACGACCCTGAGATTAAGAGTCTCATGCTCTACCGACTGAGCTAGCCGGGCTCCCACTTAAATATGGTATGCAGACTCATCATTTTTTATTAAGGAAAACTGTTTCTGGATATTCCTCTGCTCTTGTTTTGCAAGGAACTTCACTTTTATACATCCTTCAGAGGAAAGAATGTCAAGTAAAATAAGACGAAATGAAAATGGAAGGTGTGAAATTTTCATTTTGAGATTGCATAAGAAATCAAATTCCTCTCACGTGCTATAGAATACCTAAACACTTTTGATTAAACCACTTTAGTTGTTATAATGACACCAAATTTGAAAGCCATCTGTGACTTTTCTGTTCTTACTCTGCAACAACCATGGCAATTACAAGTTAAAAAGTATGCAAATTTTAGAATGGAGAATTCGGGCATCGATCCCGCTACCTCTCGCATGCTAAGCGAGCGCTCTACCATTTGAGCTAATTCCCCTGTGTGCTCACTCACCATCACATTTCAAAAGTAACGTTACTGCTGTCCACACTTTATTTTAAGTCTAATTGCCCATAACATGAGTGTTCAGTTCACTCCTAACTGATGCCTTAACTACACCTAGGGGATGTTTTACACTTCAGGTTGGCATGTTTAGTACTTGAATAGGAGTGATATCACTGTATGTTAACCTAGACTCAGGCCCTACCTAATCTTGGAGATACATTTCTCATGAATGAGTAACCAAGGGAGATACAATTTTTAGGAGTTAGTGCATGTCTAATGCAAGATTAATCACCATATTATGAGAGCCAATGCAATCATCCAGCAAAAAAATACTCGTTTTCGCCCAACGTGGGGCTCGAACCCACGACCCTGAGATTAAGAGTCTCATGCTCTACCGACTGAGCTAGCCGGGCTCCCACTTAACTATGGTATGCAGACTCATCATTTTTTATTAACGAAAACAGTTTCTGGATATTCCTCTGCTCTTGTTTTGCAAGGAACTTCACTTTTATACATCCTTCAGAGGAAAGAATGTCAAGTAAAATAAGACGAAATGAAAATGGAAGGTGTGAAATTTTCAGTTTGAGATTGCATAAGAAATCAAATTCCTCTCACGTGCTATAGAATACATAAACACTTTTGATTAAACCACTTTAGTTGTTATAATGACACCAAATTTGAAAGCCATCTGTGACTTTTCTGTTCTTACTCTGCAACAACCATGACAATTACAAGTTAAAAAGTAAAATGTATGCAAATTTTAGAATGGAGAATGCGGGCATCGATCCCGCTACCTCTCGCATGCTAAGCGAGCGCTCTACCATTTGAGCTAATTCCCCTGTGTGCTCACTCAGCATCACATTTCAAAAGTAACGTTACTGCTGTCCACACTTTATTTTAAGTCTAATTGCCCATAACATGAGTGTTCAGTTCACTCCTAACTGATGCCTTAACTACACCTAGGGGATGTTTTACACTTCAGGTTGGCATGTTAAGTACTTGAATAGGAGTGATATCACTGTATGTTAACCTAGACTCAGGCCCTACCTAATCTTGGAGATACATTTCTCATGAATGAGTAACCAAGGGAGATACAATTTTTAGGAGTTAGTGCCTGTCTAATGCAAGATTAATCACCATATTATGAGAGCCAATGCTATCATCCAGCAAAAAATACTCGTTTTCGCCCAACGTGGGGCTCGAACCCACGACCCTGAGATTAAGAGTCTCATGCTCTACCGACTGAGCTAGCCGGGCTCCCACTTAAATATGGTATGCAGACTCATCATTTTTTATTAAGGAAAACCGTTTCTGGATATTCCTCTGCTCTTGTTTTGCAAGGAACTTCACTTTTATACATCCTTCAGAGGAAAGAATGTCAAGTAAAATAAGACGATATGAAAATGGAAGGTGTGAAATTTTCATTTTGAGATTGCATAAGAAATCAAATTCCTCTCACGTGCTATAGAATACCTAAACACTTTTGATTAAACCACTTTAGTTGTTATAATGACACCAAATTTGAAAGCCATCTGTGACTTTTCTGTTCTTACTCTGCAACAACCATGGCAATTACAAGTTAAAAAGTAAAATGTATGCAAATTTTAGAATGGAGAATGCGGGCATCGATCCCGCTACCTCTCACATGCTAAGCGAGCGCTCTACCATTTGAGCTAATTCCCCTGTGTGCTCACTCAG
>NC_140585.1:121464803-121517303 GCF_964204655.1 Triturus cristatus | reverse complement strand
GCTACCTCTCGCATGCTAAGCGAGCGCTCTACCATTTGAGCTAATTCCCCTGTGTGCTCACTCAGCATCACATTTCAAAAGTAACGTTACTGCTGTCCACACTTTATTTTAAGTCTAATTGCCCATAACATGAGTGTTCAGTTCACTCCTAACTGATGCCTTAACTACACCTAGGGGATGTTTTACACTTCAGGTTGGCATGTTTAGTACTTGAATAGGAGTGATATCACTGTATGTTAACCTAGACTCAGGCCCTACCTAATCTTGGAGATACATTTCTCATGAATGAGTAACCAAGGGAGATACAATTTTTAGGAGTTAGTGCATGTCTAATGCAAGATTAATCACCATATTATGAGAGCCAATGCAATCATCCAGCAAAAAATACTCGTTTTCGCCCAACGTGGGGCTCGAACCCACGACCCTGAGATTAAGAGTCTCATGCTCTACCGACTGAGCTAGCCGGGCTCCCACTTAAATATGGTATGCAGACTCATCATTTTTTATTAAGGAAAACCGTTTCTGGATATTCCTCTGCTCTTGTTTTGCAAGGAACTTCACTTTTATACATCCTTCAGAGGAAAGAAGGTCAAGTAAAATAAGACGAAATGAAAATGGAAGGTGTGAAATTTTCATTTTGAGATTGCATAAGAAATCAAATTCCTCTCACGTGCTATAGAATACCTAAACACTTTTGATTAAACCACTTTAGTTGTTATAATGACACCAAATTTGAAAGCCATCTGTGACTTTTCTGTTCTTACTCTGCAACAACCATGGCAATTACAAGTTAAAAAGTAAAATGTATGCAAATTTTAGAATGGAGAATTCGGGCATCGATCCCGCTACCTCTCGCATGCTAAGCGAGCGCTCTACCATTTGAGCTAATTCCCCTGTGTGCTCACTCAGCATCACATTTCAAAAGTAACGTTACTGCTGTCCACACTTTATTTTAAGTCTAATTGCCCATAACATGAGTGTTCAGTTCACTCCTAACTGATGCCTTAACTACACCTAGGGGATGTTTTACACTTCAGGTTGGCATGTTTAGTACTTGAATAGGAGTGATATCACTGTATGTTAACCTAGACTCAGGCCCTACCTAATCTTGGAGATACATTTCTCATGAATGAGTAACCAAGGGAGATACAATTTTTAGGAGTTAGTGCATGTCTAATGCAAGATTAATCACCATATTATGAGAGCCAATGCTATCATCCAGCAAAAAATACACGTTTTCGCCCAACGTGGGGCTCGAACCGACGACCCTGAGATTAAGAGTCTCATGCTCTACCGACTGAGCTAGCCGGGCTCCCACTTAAACATGGTATGCAGACTCATCATTTTTTATTAAGGAAAACCGTTTCTGGATATTCCTCTGCTCTTGTTTTGCAAGGAACTTCACTTTTATACATCCTTCAGAGGAAAGAATGTCAAGTAAAATAAGACGAAATGAAAATGGAAGGTGTGAAATTTTCATTTTGAGATTGCATAAGAAATCAAATTCCTCTCACGTGCTATAGAATACATAAACACTTTTGATTAAACCACTTTAGTTGTTATAATGACACCAAATTTGAAAGCCATCTGTGACTTTTCTGTTCTTACTCTGCAACAACCATGGCAATTACAAGTTAAAAAGTAAAATGTATGCAAATTTTAGAATGGAGAATGCGGGCATCGATCCCGCTACCTCTCGCATGCTAAGCGAGCGCTCTACCATTTGAGCTAATTCCCCTGTGTGCTCACTCAGCATCACATTTCAAAAGTAACGTTACTGCTGTCCACACTTTATTTTAAGTCTAATTGCCCATAACATGAGTGTTCAGTTCACTCCTAACTGATGCCTTAACTACACCTAGGGGATGTTTTACACTTCAGGTTGGCATGTTAAGTACTTCAATAGGAGTGATATCACTGTATGTTAACCTAGACTCAGGCCCTACCTAATCTTGGAGATACATTTCTCATGAATGAGTAACCAAGGGAGATACAATTTTTAGGAGTTAGTGCATGTCTAATGCAAGATTAATCACCATATTATGAGAGCCAATGCTATCATCCAGCAAAAAATACTCGTTTTCGCCCAACGTGGGGATCGAACCCACGACCCTGAGATTAAGAGTCTCATGCTCTACCGACTGAGCTAGCCGGACTCCCACTTAAATATGGTATGCAGACTCATCATTTTTTATTAAGGAAAACTGTTTCTGGATATTCCTCTGCTCTTGTTTTGCAAGGAACTTCACTTTTATACATCCTTCAGAGGAAAGAATGTCAAGTAAAATAAGACGAAATGAAAATGGAATGTGTGAAATTTTCATTTTGAGATTGCATAAGAAATCAAATTCCTCTCACGTGCTATAGAATACCTAAACACTTTTGATTAAACCACTTTAGTTGTTATAATGACACCAAATTTGAAAGCCATCTGTGACTTTTCTGTTCTTACTCTGCAACAACCATGGCAATTACAAGTTAAAAAGTAAAATGTATGCAAATTTTAGAATGGAGAATTCGGGCATCGATCCCGCTACCTCTCGCATGCTAAGCGAGCGCTCTACCATTTGAGCTAATTCCCCTGTGTGCTCACTCAGCATCACATTTCAAAAGTAACGTTACTGCTGTCCACACTTTATTTTAAGTCTAATTGCCCATAACATGAGTGTTCAGTTCACTCCTAACTGATGCCTTAACTACACCTAGGGGATGTTTTACACTTCAGGTTGGCATGTTTAGTACTTGAATAGGAGTGATATCACTGTATGTTAACCTAGACTCAGGCCCTACCTAATCTTGGAGATACATTTCTCATGAATGAGTAACCAAGGGAGATACAATTTTTAGGAGTTAGTGCATGTCTAATGCAAGATTAATCACCATATTATGAGAGCCAATGCAATCATCCAGCAAAAAATACTCGTTTTCGCCCAACGTGGGGCTCGAACCCACGACCCTGAGATTAAGAGTCTCATGCTCTACCGACTGAGCTAGCCGGGCTCCCACTTAAATATGGTATGCAGACTCATCATTTTTTATTAAGGAAAACCGTTTCTGGATATTCCTCTGCTCTTGTTTTGCAAGGAACTTCACTTTTATACATCCTTCAGAGGAAAGAAGGTCAAGTAAAATAAGACGAAATGAAAATGGAAGGTGTGAAATTTTCATTTTGAGATTGCATAAGAAATCAAATTCCTCTCACGTGCTATAGAATACCTAAACACTTTTGATTAAACCACTTTAGTTGTTATAATGACACCAAATTTGAAAGCCATCTGTGACTTTTCTGTTCTTACTCTGCAACAACCATGGCAATTACAAGTTAAAAAGTAAAATGTATGCAAATTTTAGAATGGAGAATTCGGGCATCGATCCCGCTACCTCTCGCATGCTAAGCGAGCGCTCTACCATTTGAGCTAATTCCCCTGTGTGCTCACTCAGCATCACATTTCAAAAGTAACGTTACTGCTGTCCACACTTTATTTTAAGTCTAATTGCCCATAACATGAGTGTTCAGTTCACTCCTAACTGATGCCTTAACTACACCTAGGGGATGTTTTACACTTCAGGTTGGCATGTTTAGTACTTGAATAGGAGTGATATCACTGTATGTTAACCTAGACTCAGGCCCTACCTAATCTTGGAGATACATTTCTCATGAATGAGTAACCAAGGGAGATACAATTTTTAGGAGTTAGTGCATGTCTAATGCAAGATTAATCACCATATTATGAGAGCCAATGCAATCATCCAGCAAAAAATACTCGTTTTCGCCCAACGTGGGGCTCGAACCCACGACCCTGAGATTAAGAGTCTCATGCTCTACCGACTGAGCTAGCCGGGCTCCCACTTAAATATGGTATGCAGACTCATCATTTTTTATTAAGGAAAACCGTTTCTGGATATTCCTCTGCTCTTGTTTTGCAAGGAACTTCACTTTTATACATCCTTCAGAGGAAAGAAGGTCAAGTAAAATAAGACGAAATGAAAATGGAAGGTGTGAAATTTTCATTTTGAGATTGCATAAGAAATCAAATTCCTCTCACGTGCTATAGAATACCTAAACACTTTTGATTAAACCACTTTAGTTGTTATAATGACACCAAATTTGAAAGCCATCTGTGACTTTTCTGTTCTTACTCTGCAACAACCATGGCAATTACAAGTTAAAAAGTAAAATGTATGCAAATTTTAGAATGGAGAATGCGGGCATCGATCCCGCTACCTCTCACATGCTAAGCGAGCGCTCTACCATTTGAGCTAATTCCCCTGTGTGCTCACTCAGCATCACATTTCAAAAGTAACGTTACTGCTGTCCACAGTTTATTTTAAGTCTAATTGCCCATAATATGAGTGTTCAGTTCACTCCTAACTGATGCCTTAACTACACCTAGGGGATGTTTTACACTTCAGGTTGGCATGTTTAGTACTTGAATAGGAGTGATATCACTGCATGTTAACCTAGACTCAGGCCCTACCTAATCTTGGAGATACATTTCTCATGAATGAGTAACCAAGGGAGATACAATTTTTAGGAGTTAGTGCATGTCTAATGCAAGATTAATCACCATATTATGAGAGCCAATGCAATCATCCAGCAAAAAATACTCGTTTTCGCCCAACGTGGGGCTCGAACCCACGACCCTGAGATTAAGAGTCTCATGCTCTACCGACTGAGCTAGCCGGGCTCCCACTTAACTATGGTATGCAGACTCATCATTTTTTATTAACGAAAACAGTTTCTGGATATTCCTCTGCTCTTGTTTTGCAAGGAACTTCACTTTTATACATCCTTCAGAGGAAAGAATGTCAAGTAAAATAAGACGAAATGAAAATGGAAGGTGTGAAATTTTCAGTTTGAGATTGCATAAGAAATCAAATTCCTCTCACGTGCTATAGAATACATAAACACTTTTGGTTAAACCACGTTAGTTGTTATAATGACACCAAATTTGAAAGCCATCTGTGACTTTTCTGTTCTTACTCTGCAACAACCATGGCAATTACAAGTTAAAAAGTAAAATGTATGCAAATTTTAGAATGTAGAATGCGGGCATCGATCCCGCTACCTCTCGCATGCTAAGCGAGCGCTCTACCATTTGAGCTAATTCCCCTGTGTGCTCACTCAGCATCACATTTCAAAAGTAACGTTACTGCTGTCCACACTTTATTTTAAGTCTAATTGCCCATAACATGAGTGTTCAGTTCACTCCTAACTGATGCCTTAACTACACCTAGGGGATGTTTTACACTTCAGGTTGGCATGTTTAGTACTTGAATAGGAGTGATATCACTGTATGTTAACCTAGACTCAGGCCCTACCTAATCTTGGAGATACATTTCTCATGAATGAGTAACCAAGGGAGATACAATTTTTAGGAGTTAGTGCATGTCTAATGCAAGATTAATCACCATATTATGAGAGCCAATGCAATCATCCAGCAAAAAATACTCGTTTTCGCCCAACGTGGGGCTCGAACCCACGACCCTGAGATTAAGAGTCTCATGCTCTACCGACTGAGCTAGCCGGGCTCCCACTTAAATATGGTATGCAGACTCATCATTTTTTATTAAGGAAAACCGTTTCTGGATATTCCTCTGCTCTTGTTTTGCAAGGAACTTCACTTTTATACATCCTTCAGAGGAAAGAAGGTCAAGTAAAATAAGACGAAATGAAAATGGAAGGTGTGAAATTTTCAGTTTGAGATTGCATAAGAAATCAAATTCCTCTCACGTGCTATAGAATACATAAACACTTTTGATTAAACCACTTTAGTTGTTATAATGACACCAAATTTGAAAGCCATCTGTGACTTTTCTGTTCTTACTCTGCAACAACCATGGCAATTACAAGTTAAAAAGTAAAATGTATGCAAATTTTAGAATGGAGAATGCGGGCATCGATCCCGCTACCTCTCACATGCTAAGCGAGCGCTCTACCATTTGAGCTAATTCCCCTGTGTGCTCACTCAGCATCACATTTCAAAAGTAACGTTACTGCTGTCCACAGTTTATTTTAAGTCTAATTGCCCATAATATGAGTGTTCAGTTCACTCCTAACTGATGCCTTAACTACACCTAGGGGATGTTTTACACTTCAGGTTGGCATGTTTAGTACTTGAATAGGAGTGATATCACTGCATGTTAACCTAGACTCAGGCCCTACCTAATCTTGGAGATACATTTCTCATGAATGAGTAACCAAGGGAGATACAATTTTTAGGAGTTAGTGCATGTCTAATGCAAGATTAATCACCATATTATGAGAGCCAATGCAATCATCCAGCAAAAAATACTCGTTTTCGCCCAACGTGGGGCTCGAACCCACGACCCTGAGATTAAGAGTCTCATGCTCTACCGACTGAGCTAGCCGGGCTCCCACTTAACTATGGTATGCAGACTCATCATTTTTTATTAACGAAAACAGTTTCTGGATATTCCTCTGCTCTTGTTTTGCAAGGAACTTCACTTTTATACATCCTTCAGAGGAAAGAATGTCAAGTAAAATAAGACGAAATGAAAATGGAAGGTGTGAAATTTTCAGTTTGAGATTGCATAAGAAATCAAATTCCTCTCACGTGCTATAGAATACATAAACACTTTTGATTAAACCACGTTAGTTGTTATAATGACACCAAATTTGAAAGCCATCTGTGACTTTTCTGTTCTTACTCTGCAACAACCATGGCAATTACAAGTTAAAAAGTAAAATGTATGCAAATTTTAGAATGGAGAATGCGGGCATCGATCCCGCTACCTCTCGCATGCTGAGCGAGCGCTCTACCATTTGAGCTAATTCCCCTGTGTGCTCACTCAGCATCACATTTCAAAAGTAACGTTACTGCTGTCCACACTTTATTTTAAGTCTAATTGCCCATAACATGAGTGTTCAGTTCACTCCTAACTGATGCCTTAACTACACCTAGGGGATGTTTTACACTTCAGGTTGGCATGTTTAGTACTTGAATAGGAGTGATATCACTGTATGTTAACCTAGACTCAGGCCCTACCTAATCTTGGAGATACATTTCTCATGAATGAGTAACCAAGGGAGATACAATTTTTAGGAGTTAGTGCATGTCTAATGCAAGATTAATCACCATATTATGAGAGCCAATGCTATCATCCAGCAAAAAATACTCGTTTTCGCCCAACGTGGGGCTCGAACCCACGACCCTGAGATTAAGAGTCTCATGCTCTACCGACTGAGCTAGCCGGGCTCCCACTTAAATATGGTATGCAGACTCATCATTTTTTATTAAGGAAAACCGTTTCTGGATATTCCTCTGCTCTTGTTTTGCAAGGAACTTCACTTTTATACATCCTTCAGAGGAAAGAAGGTCAAGTAAAATAGGACGAAATGAAAATGGAAGGTGTGAAATTTTCATTTTGAGATTGCATAAGAAATCAAATTCCTCTCACGTGCTATAGAATACCTAAACACTTTTGATTAAACCACTTTAGTTGTTATAATGACACCAAATTTGAAAGCCATCTGTGACTTTTCTGTTCTTACTCTGCAACAACCATGGCAATTACAAGTTAAAAAGTAAAATGTATGCAAATTTTAGAATGGAGAATGCGGGCATCGATCCCGCTACCTCTCACATGCTAAGCGAGCGCTCTACCATTTGAGCTAATTCCCCTGTGTGCTCACTCAGCATCACATTTCAAAAGTAACGTTACTGCTGTCCACAGTTTATTTTAAGTCTAATTGCCCATAATATGAGTGTTCAGTTCACTCCTAACTGATGCCTTAACTACACCTAGGGGATGTTTTACACTTCAGGTTGGCATGTTTAGTACTTGAATAGGAGTGATATCACTGCATGTTAACCTAGACTCAGGCCCTACCTAATCTTGGAGATACATTTCTCATGAATGAGTAACCAAGGGAGATACAATTTTTAGGAGTTAGTGCATGTCTAATGCAAGATTAATCACCATATTATGAGAGCCAATGCAATCATCCAGCAAAAAATACTCGTTTTCACCCAACGTGGGGCTCAAACTCACGACCCTGAAATTAAGAGTCTCATGCTCTACCGACTGAGCTAGCCGGGCGCTCTACCATTTGAGCTAATTCCCCTGTGTGCTCACTCAGCATCACATTTCAAAAGTAACGTTACTGCTGTCCACACTTTATTTTAAGTCTAATTGCCCATAATATGAGTGTTCAGTTCACTCCTAACTGATGCCTTAACTACACCTAGGGGATGTTTTACACTTCAGGTTGGCATGTTTAGTACTTGAATAGGAGTGATATCACTGCATGTTAACCTAGACTCAGGCCCTACCTAATCTTGGAGATACATTTCTCATGAATGAGTAACCAAGGGAGATACAATTTTAGGAGTTAGTGCATGTCTAATGCAAGATTAATCACCATATTATGAGAGCCAATGCTATCATCCAGCAAAAAATACTCGTTTTCGCCCAACGTGGGGCTCGAACCCACGACCCTGAGATTAAGAGTCTCATGCTCTACCGACTGAGCTAGCCGGACTCCCACTTAAATATGGTATGCAGACTCATCATTATTTATTAAGGAAAACTGTTTCTGGATATTCCTCTGCTCTTGTTTTGCAAGGAACTTCACTTTTATACATCCTTCAGAGGAAAGAATGTCAAGTAAAATAAGACGAAATGAAAATGGAAGGTGTGAAATTTTCATTTTGAGATTGCATAAGAAATCAAATTCCTCTCACGTGCTATAGAATACATAAACACTTTTGATTAAACCACTTTAGTTGTTATAATGACACCAAATTTGAAAGCCATCTGTGACTTTTCTGTTCTTACTCTGCAACAACCATGGCAATTACAAGTTAAAAAGTAAAATGTATGCAAATTTTAGAATGGAGAATGCGGGCATCGATCCCGCTACCTCTCACATGCTAAGCGAGCGCTCTACCATTTGAGCTAATTCCCCTGTGTGCTCACTCAGCATCACATTTCAAAAGTAACGTTACTGCTGTCCACACTTTATTTTAAGTCTAATTGCCCATAATATGAGTGTTCAGTTCACTCCTAACTGATGCCTTAACTACACCTAGGGGATGTTTTACACTTCAGGTTGGCATGTTTAGTACTTGAATAGGAGTGATATCACTGCATGTTAACCTAGACTCAGGCCCTACCTAATCTTGGAGATACATTTCTCATGAATGAGTAACCAAGGGAGATACAATTTTTAGGAGTTAGTGCATGTCTAATGCAAGATTAATCACCATATTATGAGAGCCAATGCTATCATCCAGCAAAAAATACTCGTTTTCGCCCAACGTGGGGCTCGAACCCACGACCCTGAGATTAAGAGTCTCATGCTCTACCGACTGAGCTAGCCAGACTCCCACTTAAATATGGTATGCAGACTCATCATTTTTTATTAAGGAAAACTGTTTCTGGATATTCCTCTGCTCTTGTTTTGCAAGGAACTTCACTTTTATACATCCTTCAGAGGAAAGAATGTCAAGTAAAATATGACGAAATGAAAATGGAAGGTGTGAAATTTTCATTTTGAGATTGCATAAGAAATCAAATTCCTCTCACGTGCTATAGAATACATAAACACTTTTGATTAAACCACTTTAGTTGTTATAATGACACCAAATTTGAAAGCCATCTGTGACTTTTCTGTTCTTACTCTGCAACAACCATGGCAATTACAAGTTAAAAAGTAAAAAGTATGCAGATTTTAGAATGGAGAATGCGGGCATCGATCCCGCTACCTCTCGCATGCTAAGCGAGCGCTCTACCATTTGAGCTAATTCCCCTGTGTGCTCACTCAGCATCAAATTTCAAAAGTAACGTTACTGCTGTCCACACTTTATTTTAAGTCTAATTGCCCATAACATGAGTGTTCAGTTCACTCCTAACTGATGCCTTAACTACACCTAGGGGATGTTTTACACTTCAGGTTGGCATGTTTAGTACTTGAATAGGAGTGATATCACTGTATGTTAACCTAGACTCAGGCCCTACCTAATCTTGGAGATACATTTCTCATGAATGAGTAACCAAGGGAGATACAATTTTTAGGAGTTAGTGCATGTCTAATGCAAGATTAATCACCATATTATGAGAGCCAATGCAATCATCCAGCAAAAAATACTCGTTTTCACCCAACGTGGGGCTCGAACCCACGACCCTGAGATTAAGAGTCTCATGCTCTACCGACTGAGCTAGCCGGGCGCTCTACCATTTGAGCTAATTCCCCTGTGTGCTCACTCAGCATCACATTTCAAAAGTAACGTTACTGCTGTCCACACTTTATTTTAAGTCTAATTGCCCATAATATGAGTGTTCAGTTCACTCCTAACTGATGCCTTAACTACACCTAGGGGATGTTTTACACTTCAGGTTGGCATGTTTAGTACTTGAATAGGAGTGATATCACTGCATGTTAACCTAGACTCAGGCCCTACCTAATCTTGGAGATACATTTCTCATGAATGAGTAACCAAGGGAGATACAATTTTTAGGAGTTAGTGCATGTCTAATGCAAGATTAATCACCATATTATGAGAGCCAATGCTATCATCCAGCAAAAAATACTCGTTTTCGCCCAACGTGGGGCTCGAACCCACGACCCTGAGATTAAGAGTCTCATGCTCTACCGACTGAGCTAGCCAGACTCCCACTTAAATATGGTATGCAGACTCATCATTTTTTATTAAGGAAAACTGTTTCTGGATATTCCTCTGCTCTTGTTTTGCAAGGAACTTCACTTTTATACATCCTTCAGAGGAAAGAATGTCAAGTAAAATATGACGAAATGAAAATGGAAGGTGTGAAATTTTCATTTTGAGATTGCATAAGAAATCAAATTCCTCTCACGTGCTATAGAATACATAAACACTTTTGATTAAACCACTTTAGTTGTTATAATGACACCAAATTTGAAAGCCATCTGTGACTTTTCTGTTCTTACTCTGCAACAACCATGGCAATTACAAGTTAAAAAGTAAAAAGTATGCAGATTTTAGAATGGAGAATGCGGGCATCGATCCCGCTACCTCTCGCATGCTAAGCGAGCGCTCTACCATTTGAGCTAATTCCCCTGTGTGCTCACTCAGCATCAAATTTCAAAAGTAACGTTACTGCTGTCCACACTTTATTTTAAGTCTAATTGCCCATAACATGAGTGTTCAGTTCACTCCTAACTGATGCCTTAACTACACCTAGGGGATGTTTTACACTTCAGGTTGGCATGTTTAGTACTTGAATAGGAGTGATATCACTGTATGTTAACCTAGACTCAGGCCCTACCTAATCTTGGAGATACATTTCTCATGAATGAGTAACCAAGGGAGATACAATTTTTAGGAGTTAGTGCATGTCTAATGCAAGATTAATCACCATATTATGAGAGCCAATGCAATCATCCAGCAAAAAATACTCGTTTTCACCCAACGTGGGGCTCGAACCCACGACCCTGAGATTAAGAGTCTCATGCTCTACCGACTGAGCTAGCCGGGCGCTCTACCATTTGAGCTAATTCCCCTGTGTGCTCACTCAGCATCACATTTCAAAAGTAACGTTACTGCTGTCCACACTTTATTTTAAGTCTAATTGCCCATAATATGAGTGTTCAGTTCACTCCTAACTGATGCCTTAACTACACCTAGGGGATGTTTTACACTTCAGGTTGGCATGTTTAGTACTTGAATAGGAGTGATATCACTGCATGTTAACCTAGACTCAGGCCCTACCTAATCTTGGAGATACATTTCTCATGAATGAGTAACCAAGGGAGATACAATTTTTAGGAGTTAGTGCATGTCTAATGCAAGATTAATCACCATATTATGAGAGCCAATGCTATCATCCAGCAAAAAATACTCGTTTTCGCCCAACGTGGGGCTCGAACCCACGACCCTGAGATTAAGAGTCTCATGCTCTACCGACTGAGCTAGCCGGACTCCCACTTAAATATGGTATGCAGACTCATCATTTTTTATTAAGGAAAACTGTTTCTGGATATTCCTCTGCTCTTGTTTTGCAAGGAACTTCACTTTTATACATCCTTCAGAGGAAAGAATGTCAAGTAAAATAAGACGAAATGAAAATGGAAGGTGTGAAATTTTCATTTTGAGATTGCATAAGAAATCAAATTCCTCTCACGTGCTATAGAATACATAAACACTTTTGATTAAACCACTTTAGTTGTTATAATGACACCAAATTTGAAAGCCATCTGTGACTTTTCTGTTCTTACTCTGCAACAACCATGGCAATTACAAGTTAAAAAGTAAAATGTATGCAAATTTTAGAATGGAGAATGCGGGCATCGATCCCGCTACCTCTCGCATGCTAAGCGAGCGCTCTACCATTTGAGCTAATTCCCCTGTGTGCTCACTCAGCATCACATTTCAAAAGTAACGTTACTGCTGTCCACACTTTATTTTAAGTCTAATTGCCCATAATATGAGTGTTCAGTTCACTCCTAACTGATGCCTTAACTACACCTAGGGGATGTTTTACACTTCAGGTTGGCATGTTTAGTACTTGAATAGGAGTGATATCACTGCATGTTAACCTAGACTCAGGCCCTACCTAATCTTGGAGATACATTTCTCATGAATGAGTAACCAAGGGAGATACAATTTTTAGGAGTTAGTGCATGTCTAATGCAAGATTAATCACCATATTATGAGAGCCAATGCTATCATCCAGCAAAAAATACTCGTTTTCGCCCAACGTGGGGCTCGAACCCACGACCCTGAGATTAAGAGTCTCATGCTCTACCGACTGAGCTAGCCAGACTCCCACTTAAATATGGTATGCAGACTCATCATTTTTTATTAAGGAAAACTGTTTCTGGATATTCCTCTGCTCTTGTTTTGCAAGGAACTTCACTTTTATACATCCTTCAGAGGAAAGAATGTCAAGTAAAATATGACGAAATGAAAATGGAAGGTGTGAAATTTTCATTTTGAGATTGCATAAGAAATCAAATTCCTCTCACGTGCTATAGAATACATAAACACTTTTGATTAAACCACTTTAGTTGTTATAATGACACCAAATTTGAAAGCCATCTGTGACTTTTCTGTTCTTACTCTGCAACAACCATGGCAATTACAAGTTAAAAAGTAAAAAGTATGCAGATTTTAGAATGGAGAATGCGGGCATCGATCCCGCTACCTCTCGCATGCTAAGCGAGCGCTCTACCATTTGAGCTAATTCCCCTGTGTGCTCACTCAGCATCAAATTTCAAAAGTAACGTTACTGCTGTCCACACTTTATTTTAAGTCTAATTGCCCATAACATGAGTGTTCAGTTCACTCCTAACTGATGCCTTAACTACACCTAGGGGATGTTTTACACTTCAGGTTGGCATGTTTAGTACTTGAATAGGAGTGATATCACTGTATGTTAACCTAGACTCAGGCCCTACCTAATCTTGGAGATACATTTCTCATGAATGAGTAACCAAGGGAGATACAATTTTTAGGAGTTAGTGCATGTCTAATGCAAGATTAATCACCATATTATGAGAGCCAATGCAATCATCCAGCAAAAAATACTCGTTTTCACCCAACGTGGGGCTCGAACCCACGACCCTGAGATTAAGAGTCTCATGCTCTACCGACTGAGCTAGCCGGGCGCTCTACCATTTGAGCTAATTCCCCTGTGTGCTCACTCAGCATCACATTTCAAAAGTAACGTTACTGCTGTCCACACTTTATTTTAAGTCTAATTGCCCATAATATGAGTGTTCAGTTCACTCCTAACTGATGCCTTAACTACACCTAGGGGATGTTTTACACTTCAGGTTGGCATGTTTAGTACTTGAATAGGAGTGATATCACTGCATGTTAACCTAGACTCAGGCCCTACCTAATCTTGGAGATACATTTCTCATGAATGAGTAACCAAGGGAGATACAATTTTTAGGAGTTAGTGCATGTCTAATGCAAGATTAATCACCATATTATGAGAGCCAATGCAATCATCCAGCAAAAAATACTCGTTTTCACCCAACGTGGGGCTCGAACCCACGACCCTGAGATTAAGAGTCTCATGCTCTACCGACTGAGCTAGCCGGGCGCTCTACCATTTGAGCTAATTCCCCTGTGTGCTCACTCAGCATCACATTTCAAAAGTAACGTTACTGCTGTCCACACTTTATTTTAAGTCTAATTGCCCATAATATGAGTGTTCAGTTCACTCCTAACTGATGCCTTAACTACACCTAGGGGATGTTTTACACTTCAGGTTGGCATGTTTAGTACTTGAATAGGAGTGATATCACTGCATGTTAACCTAGACTCAGGCCCTACCTAATCTTGGAGATACATTTCTCATGAATGAGTAACCAAGGGAGATACAATTTTTAGGAGTTAGTGCATGTCTAATGCAAGATTAATCACCATATTATGAGAGCCAATGCTATCATCCAGCAAAAAATACTCGTTTTCGCCCAACGTGGGGCTCGAACCCACGACCCTGAGATTAAGAGTCTCATGCTCTACCGACTGAGCTAGCCGGACTCCCACTTAAATATGGTATGCAGACTCATCATTTTTTATTAAGGAAAACTGTTTCTGGATATTCCTCTGCTCTTGTTTTGCAAGGAACTTCACTTTTATACATCCTTCAGAGGAAAGAATGTCAAGTAAAATAAGACGAAATGAAAATGGAAGGTGTGAAATTTTCATTTTGAGATTGCATAAGAAATCAAATTCCTCTCACGTGCTATAGAATACATAAACACTTTTGATTAAACCACTTTAGTTGTTATAATGACACCAAATTTGAAAGCCATCTGTGACTTTTCTGTTCTTACTCTGCAACAACCATGGCAATTACAAGTTAAAAAGTAAAATGTATGCAAATTTTAGAATGGAGAATGCGGGCATCGATCCCGCTACCTCTCGCATGCTAAGCGAGCGCTCTACCATTTGAGCTAATTCCCCTGTGTGCTCACTCAGCATCACATTTCAAAAGTAACGTTACTGCTGTCCACACTTTATTTTAAGTCTAATTGCCCATAATATGAGTGTTCAGTTCACTCCTAACTGATGCCTTAACTACACCTAGGGGATGTTTTACACTTCAGGTTGGCATGTTTAGTACTTGAATAGGAGTGATATCACTGCATGTTAACCTAGACTCAGGCCCTACCTAATCTTGGAGATACATTTCTCATGAATGAGTAACCAAGGGAGATACAATTTTTAGGAGTTAGTGCATGTCTAATGCAAGATTAATCACCATATTATGAGAGCCAATGCTATCATCCAGCAAAAAATACTCGTTTTCGCCCAACGTGGGGCTCGAACCCACGACCCTGAGATTAAGAGTCTCATGCTCTACCGACTGAGCTAGCCAGACTCCCACTTAAATATGGTATGCAGACTCATCATTTTTTATTAAGGAAAACTGTTTCTGGATATTCCTCTGCTCTTGTTTTGCAAGGAACTTCACTTTTATACATCCTTCAGAGGAAAGAATGTCAAGTAAAATATGACGAAATGAAAATGGAAGGTGTGAAATTTTCATTTTGAGATTGCATAAGAAATCAAATTCCTCTCACGTGCTATAGAATACATAAACACTTTTGATTAAACCACTTTAGTTGTTATAATGACACCAAATTTGAAAGCCATCTGTGACTTTTCTGTTCTTACTCTGCAACAACCATGGCAATTACAAGTTAAAAAGTAAAAAGTATGCAGATTTTAGAATGGAGAATGCGGGCATCGATCCCGCTACCTCTCGCATGCTAAGCGAGCGCTCTACCATTTGAGCTAATTCCCCTGTGTGCTCACTCAGCATCAAATTTCAAAAGTAACGTTACTGCTGTCCACACTTTATTTTAAGTCTAATTGCCCATAACATGAGTGTTCAGTTCACTCCTAACTGATGCCTTAACTACACCTAGGGGATGTTTTACACTTCAGGTTGGCATGTTTAGTACTTGAATAGGAGTGATATCACTGTATGTTAACCTAGACTCAGGCCCTACCTAATCTTGGAGATACATTTCTCATGAATGAGTAACCAAGGGAGATACAATTTTTAGGAGTTAGTGCATGTCTAATGCAAGATTAATCACCATATTATGAGAGCCAATGCAATCATCCAGCAAAAAATACTCGTTTTCACCCAACGTGGGGCTCGAACCCACGACCCTGAGATTAAGAGTCTCATGCTCTACCGACTGAGCTAGCCGGGCGCTCTACCATTTGAGCTAATTCCCCTGTGTGCTCACTCAGCATCACATTTCAAAAGTAACGTTACTGCTGTCCACACTTTATTTTAAGTCTAATTGCCCATAATATGAGTGTTCAGTTCACTCCTAACTGATGCCTTAACTACACCTAGGGGATGTTTTACACTTCAGGTTGGCATGTTTAGTACTTGAATAGGAGTGATATCACTGCATGTTAACCTAGACTCAGGCCCTACCTAATCTTGGAGATACATTTCTCATGAATGAGTAACCAAGGGAGATACAATTTTTAGGAGTTAGTGCATGTCTAATGCAAGATTAATCACCATATTATGAGAGCCAATGCTATCATCCAGCAAAAAATACTCGTTTTCGCCCAACGTGGGGCTCGAACCCACGACCCTGAGATTAAGAGTCTCATGCTCTACCGACTGAGCTAGCCGGACTCCCACTTAAATATGGTATGCAGACTCATCATTTTTTATTAAGGAAAACTGTTTCTGGATATTCCTCTGCTCTTGTTTTGCAAGGAACTTCACTTTTATACATCCTTCAGAGGAAAGAATGTCAAGTAAAATAAGACGAAATGAAAATGGAAGGTGTGAAATTTTCATTTTGAGATTGCATAAGAAATCAAATTCCTCTCACGTGCTATAGAATACATAAACACTTTTGATTAAACCACTTTAGTTGTTATAATGACACCAAATTTGAAAGCCATCTGTGACTTTTCTGTTCTTACTCTGCAACAACCATGGCAATTACAAGTTAAAAAGTAAAATGTATGCAAATTTTAGAATGGAGAATGCGGGCATCGATCCCGCTACCTCTCGCATGCTAAGCGAGCGCTCTACCATTTGAGCTAATTCCCCTGTGTGCTCACTCAGCATCAAATTTCAAAAGTAACGTTACTGCTGTCCACACTTTATTTTAAGTCTAATTGCCCATAACATGAGTGTTCAGTTCACTCCTAACTGATGCCTTAACTACACCTAGGGGATGTTTTACACTTCAGGTTGGCATGTTTAGTACTTGAATAGGAGTGATATCACTGTATGTTAACCTAGACTCAGGCCCTACCTAATCTTGGAGATACATTTCTCATGAATGAGTAACCAAGGGAGATACAATTTTTAGGAGTTAGTGCATGTCTAATGCAAGATTAATCACCATATTATGAGAGCCAATGCAATCATCCAGCAAAAAATACTCGTTTTCACCCAACGTGGGGCTCGAACCCACGACCCTGAGATTAAGAGTCTCATGCTCTACCGACTGAGCTAGCCGGGCGCTCTACCATTTGAGCTAATTCCCCTGTGTGCTCACTCAGCATCACATTTCAAAAGTAACGTTACTGCTGTCCACACTTTATTTTAAGTCTAATTGCCCATAATATGAGTGTTCAGTTCACTCCTAACTGATGCCTTAACTACACCTAGGGGATGTTTTACACTTCAGGTTGGCATGTTTAGTACTTGAATAGGAGTGATATCACTGCATGTTAACCTAGACTCAGGCCCTACCTAATCTTGGAGATACATTTCTCATGAATGAGTAACCAAGGGAGATACAATTTTTAGGAGTTAGTGCATGTCTAATGCAAGATTAATCACCATATTATGAGAGCCAATGCTATCATCCAGCAAAAAATACTCGTTTTCGCCCAACGTGGGGCTCGAACCCACGACCCTGAGATTAAGAGTCTCATGCTCTACCGACTGAGCTAGCCGGACTCCCACTTAAATATGGTATGCAGACTCATCATTTTTTATTAAGGAAAACTGTTTCTGGATATTCCTCTGCTCTTGTTTTGCAAGGAACTTCACTTTTATACATCCTTCAGAGGAAAGAATGTCAAGTAAAATAAGACGAAATGAAAATGGAAGGTGTGAAATTTTCATTTTGAGATTGCATAAGAAATCAAATTCCTCTCACGTGCTATAGAATACATAAACACTTTTGATTAAACCACTTTAGTTGTTATAATGACACCAAATTTGAAAGCCATCTGTGACTTTTCTGTTCTTACTCTGCAACAACCATGAGAATTACAAGTTAAAAAGTAAAATGTATGCAAATTTTAGAATGGAGAATGCGGGCATCGATCCCGCTACCTCTCACATGCTAAGCGAGCGCTCTACCATTTGAGCTAATTCCCCTGTGTGCTCACTCAGCATCACATTTCAAAAGTAACGTTACTGCTGTCCACACTTTATTTTAAGTCTAATTGCCCATAATATGAGTGTTCAGTTCACTCCTAACTGATGCCTTAACTACTCCTAGGGGATGTTTTACACTTCAGGTTGGCATGTTTAGTACTTGAATAGGAGTGATATCACTGCATGTTAACCTAGACTCAGGCCCTACCTAATCTTGGAGATACATTTCTCATGAATGAGTAACCAAGGGAGATACAATTTTTAGGAGTTAGTGCATGTCTAATGCAAGATTAATCACCATATTATGAGAGCCAATGCTATCATCCAGCAAAAAATACTCGTTTTCGCCCAACGTGGGGCTCGAACCCACGACCCTGAGATTAAGAGTCTCATGCTCTACCGACTGAGCTAGCCGGACTCCCACTTAAATATGGTATGCAGACTCATCATTTTTTATTAAGGAAAACTGTTTCTGGATATTCCTCTGCTCTTGTTTTGCAAGGAACTTCACTTTTATACATCCTTCAGAGGAAAGAATGTCAAGTAAAATAAGACGAAATGAAAATGGAAGGTGTGAAATTTTCATTTTGAGATTGCATAAGAAATCAAATTCCTCTCACGTGCTATAGAATACATAAACACTTTTGATTAAACCACTTTAGTTGTTATAATGACACCAAATTTGAAAGCCATCTGTGACTTTTCTGTTCTTACTCTGCAACAACCATGGCAATTACAAGTTAAAAAGTAAAATGTATGCAAATTTTAGAATGGAGAATGCGGGCATCGATCCCGCTACCTCTCGCATGCTAAGCGAGCGCTCTACCATTTGAGCTAATTCCCCTGTGTGCTCACTCAGCATCACATTTCAAAAGTAACGTTACTGCTGTCCACACTTTATTTTAAGTCTAATTGCCCATAACATGAGTGTTCAGTTCACTCCTAACTGATGCCTTAACTACACCTAGGGGATGTTTTACACTTCAGGTTGGCATGTTTAGTACTTGAATAGGAGTGATATCACTGTATGTTAACCTAGACTCAGGCCCTACCTAATCTTGGAGATACATTTCTCATGAATGAGTAACCAAGGGAGATACAATTTTTAGGAGTTAGTGCATGTCTAATGCAAGATTAATCACCATATTATGAGAGCCAATGCTATCATCCAGCAAAAAATACTCGTTTTCGCCCAACGTGGGGCTCGAACCCACGACCCTGAGATTAAGAGACTCATGCTCTACCGACTGAGCTAGCCGGACTCCCACTTAAATATGGTATGCAGACTCATCATTTTTTATGAAGGAAAACTGTTTCTGGATATTCCTCTGCTCTTGTTTTGCAAGGAACTTCACTTTTATACATCCTTCAGAGGAAATAATGTCAAGTAAAATAAGACGAAATGAAAATGGAAGGTGTGAAATTTTCATTTTGAGATTGCATAAGAAATCAAATTCCTCTCACGTGCTATAGAATACATAAACACTTTTGATTAAACCACTTTAGTTGTTATAATGACACCAAATTTGAAAGCCATCTGTGACTTTTCTGTTCTTACTCTGCAACAACCATGGCAATTACAAGTTAAAAAGTAAAATGTATGCAAATTTTAGAATGGAGAATGCGGGCATCGATCCCGCTACCTCTCGCATGCTAAGCGAGCGCTCTACCATTTGAGCTAATTCCCCTGTGTGCTCACTCAGCATCACATTTCAAAAGTAACGTTACTGCTGTCCACACTTTATTTTAAGTCTAATTGCCCATAACATGAGTGTTCAGTTCACTCCTAACTGATGCCTTAACTACACCTAGGGGATGTTTTACACTTCAGGTTGGCATGTTTAGTACTTGAATAGGAGTGATATCACTGTATGTTAACCTAGACTCAGGCCCTACCTAATCTTGGAGATACATTTCTCATGAATGAGTAACCAAGGGAGATACAATTTTTAGGAGTTAGTGCATGTCTAATGCAAGATTAATCACCATATTATGAGAGCCAATGCTATCATCCAGCAAAAAATACTCGTTTTCGCCCAACGTGGGGCTCGAACCCACGACCCTGAGATTAAGAGACTCATGCTCTACCGACTGAGCTAGCCGGACTCCCACTTAAATATGGTATGCAGACTCATCATTTTTTATGAAGGAAAACTGTTTCTGGATATTCCTCTGCTCTTGTTTTGCAAGGAACTTCACTTTTATACATCCTTCAGAGGAAATAATGTCAAGTAAAATAAGACGAAATGAAAATGGAAGGTGTGAAATTTTCATTTTGAGATTGCATAAGAAATCAAATTCCTCTCACGTGCTATAGAATACATAAACACTTTTGATTAAACCACTTTAGTTGTTATAATGACACCAAATTTGAAAGCCATCTGTGACTTTTCTGTTCTTACTCTGCAACAACCATGGCAATTACAAGTTAAAAAGTAAAATGTATGCAAATTTTAGAATGGAGAATGCGGGCATCGATCCCGCTACCTCTCGCATGCTAAGCGAGCGCTCTACCATTTGAGCTAATTCCCCTGTGTGCTCACTCAGCATCACATTTCAAAAGTAACGTTACTGCTGTCCACACTTTATTTTAAGTCTAATTGCCCATAACATGAGTGTTCAGTTCACTCCTAACTGATGCCTTAACTACACCTAGGGGATGTTTTACACTTCAGGTTGGCATGTTTAGTACTTGAATAGGAGTGATATCACTGTATGTTAACCTAGACTCAGGCCCTACCTAATCTTGGAGATACATTTCTCATGAATGAGTAACCAAGGGAGATACAATTTTTAGGAGTTAGTGCATGTCTAATGCAAGATTAATCACCATATTATGAGAGCCAATGCAATCATCCAGCAAAAAATACTCGTTTTCGCCCAACGTGGGGCTCGAACCCACGACCCTGAGATTAAGAGTCTCATGCTCTACCGACTGAGCTAGCCGGGCTCCCACTTAAATATGGTATGCAGACTCATCATTTTTTATTAAGGAAAACTGTTTCTGGATATTCCTCTGCTCTTGTTTTGCAAGGAACTTCACTTTTATACATCCTTCAGAGGAAAGAATGTCAAGTAAAATAAGACGAAATGAAAATGGAAGGTGTGAAATTTTCATTTTGAGATTGCATAAGAAATCAAATTCCTCTCACGTGCTATAGAATACCTAAACACTTTTGATTAAACCACTTTAGTTGTTATAATGACACCAAATTTGAAAGCCATCTGTGACTTTTCTGTTCTTACTCTGCAACAACCATGGCAATTACAAGTTAAAAAGTAAAATGTATGCAAATTTTAGAATGGAGAATGCGGGCATCGATCCCGCTACCTCTCGCATGCTAAGCGAGCGCTCTACCATTTGAGCTAATTCCCCTGTGTGCTCACTCAGCATCACATTTCAAAAGTAACGTTACTGCTGTCCACACTTTATTTTAAGTCTAATTGCCCATAACATGAGTGTTCAGTTCACTCCTAACTGATGCCTTAACTACACCTAGGGGATGTTTTACACTTCAGGTTGGCATGTTTAGTACTTGAATAGGAGTGATATCACTGTATGTTAACCTAGACTCAGGCCCTACCTAATCTTGGAGATACATTTCTCATGAATGAGTAACCAAGGGAGATACAATTTTTAGGAGTTAGTGCATGTCTAATGCAAGATTAATCACCATATTATGAGAGCCAATGCTATCATCCAGCAAAAAATACTCGTTTTCGCCCAACGTGGGGCTCGAACCCACGACCCTGAGATTAAGAGTCTCATGCTCTACCGACTGAGCTAGCCGGACTCCCACTTAAATATGGTATGCAGACTCATCATTTTTTATTAAGGAAAACTGTTTCTGGATATTCCTCTGCTCTTGTTTTGCAAGGAACTTCACTTTTATACATCCTTCAGAGGAAAGAATGTCAAGTAAAATAAGACGAAATGAAAATGGAAGGTGTGAAATTTTCATTTTGAGATTGCATAAGAAATCAAATTCCTCTCACGTGCTATAGAATACATAAACACTTTTGATTAAACCACTTTAGTTGTTATAATGACACCAAATTTGAAAGCCATCTGTGACTTTTCTGTTCTTACTCTGCAACAACCATGGCAATTACAAGTTAAAAAGTAAAATGTATGCAAATTTTAGAATGGAGAATGCGGGCATCGATCCCGCTACCTCTCGCATGCTAAGCGAGCGCTCTACCATTTGAGCTAATTCCCCTGTGTGCTCACTCAGCATCACATTTCAAAAGTAACGTTACTGCTGTCCACACTTTATTTTAAGTCTAATTGCCCATAACATGAGTGTTCAGTTCACTCCTAACTGATGCCTTAACTACACCTAGGGGATGTTTTACACTTCAGGTTGGCATGTTTAGTACTTGAATAGGAGTGATATCACTGTATGTTAACCTAGACTCAGGCCCTACCTAATCTTGGAGATACATTTCTCATGAATGAGTAACCAAGGGAGATACAATTTTTAGGAGTTAGTGCATGTCTAATGCAAGATAAATCACCATATTATGAGAGCCAATGCAATCATCCAGCAAAAAATACTCGTTTTCGCCCAACGTGGGGCTCGAACCCACGACCCTGAGATTAAGAGTCTCATGCTCTACCGACTGAGCTAGCCGGGCTCCCACTTAAATATGGTATGCAGACTCATCATTTTTTATTAAGGAAAACTGTTTCTGGATATTCCTCTGCTCTTGTTTTGCAAGGAACTTCACTTTTATACATCCTTCAGAGGAAAGAATGTCAAGTAAAATAAGACGAAATGAAAATGGAAGGTGTGAAATTTTCATTTTGAGATTGCATAAGAAATCAAATTCCTCTCACGTGCTATAGAATACCTAAACACTTTTGATTAAACCACTTTAGTTGTTATAATGACACCAAATTTGAAAGCCATCTGTGACTTTTCTGTTCTTACTCTGCAACAACCATGGCAATTACAAGTTAAAAAGTAAAATGTATGCAAATTTTAGAATGGAGAATGCGGGCATCGATCCCGCTACCTCTCGCATGCTAAGCGTGCGCTCTACCATTTGAGCTAATTCCCCTGTGTGCTCACTCAGCATCACATTTCAAAAGTAACGTTACTGCTGTCCACACTTTATTTTAAGTCTAATTGCCCATAATATGAGTGTTCAGTTCACTCCTAACTGATGCCTTAACTACACCTAGGGAATGTTTTACACTTCAGGTTGGCATGTTTAGTACTTGAATAGGAGTGATATCACTGCATGTTAACCTAGACTCAGGCCCTACCTAATCTTGGAGATACATTTCTCATGAATGAGTAACCAAGGGAGATACAATTTTTAGGAGTTAGTGCATGTCTAATGCAAGATTAATCACCATATTATGAGAGCCAATGCTATCATCCAGCAAAAAATACTCGTTTTCGCCCAACGTGGGGCTCGAACCCACGACCCTCAGATTAAGAGTCTCATGCTCTACCGACTGAGCTAGCCGGGCTCCCACTTAAATATGGTATGCAGACACATCATTTTTTATTAAGGAAAACTGTTTCTGGATATTCCTCTGCTCTTGTTTTGCAAGGAACTTCACTGTTATACATCCTTCAGAGGAAAGAATGTCAAGTAAAATAAGACGAAATGAAAATGGAAGGTGTGAAATTTTCATTTTGAGATTGCATAAGAAATCAAATTCCTCTCACGTGCTATAGAATACCTAAACACTTTTGATTAAACCACTTTAGTTGTTATAATGACACCAAGTTTGAAAGCCATCTGTGACTTTTCTGTTCTTACTCTGCAACAACCATGGCAATTACAAGTTAAAAAGTAAAATGTATGCAAATTTTAGAATGGAGAATGCGGGCTTCGATCCCGCTACCTCTCGCATGCTAAGCGAGCGCTCTACCATTTGAGCTAATTCCCCTGTGTGCTCACTCAGCATCACATTTCAAAAGTAACGTTACTGCTGTCCACACTTTATTTTAAGTCTAATTGCCCATAACATGAGTGTTCAGTTCACTCCTAACTGATGCCTTAACTACACCTAGGGAATGTTTTACACTTCAGGTTGGCATGTTTAGTACTTGAATAGGAGTGATATCACTGTATGTTAACCTAGACTCAGGCCCTACCTAATCTTGGAGATACATTTCTCATGAATGAGTAACCAAGGGAGATACAATTTTTAGGAGTTAGTGCATGTCTAATGCAAGATTAATCACCATATTATGAGAGCCAATGCTATCATCCAGCAAAAAATACTCGTTTTCGCCCAACGTGGGGCTTGAACCCACGACCCTGAGATTAAGAGTCTCATGCTCTACCGACTGAGCTAGCCGGGCTCCCACTTAAATATGGTATGCAGACTCATCATTTTTTATTAAGGAAAACTGTTTCTGGATATTCCTCTGCTCTTGTTTTGCAAGGAACTTCACTTTTATACATCCTTCAGAGGAAAGAATGTCAAGTAAAATAAGACGAAATGAAAATGGAAGGTGTGAAATTTTCATTTTGAGATTGCATAAGAAATCAAATTCCTCTCACGTGCTATAGAATACCTAAACACTTTTGATTAAACCACTTTAGTTGTTATAATGACACCAAATTTGAAAGCCATCTGTGACTTTTCTGTTCTTACTCTGCAACAACCATGGCAATTACAAGTTAAAAAGTAAAATGTATGCAAATTTTAGAATGGAGAATGCGGGCATCGATCCCGCTACCTCTCGCATGCTAAGCGTGCGCTCTACCATTTGAGCTAATTCCCCTGTGTGCTCACTCAGCATCACATTTCAAAAGTAACGTTACTGCTGTCCACACTTTATTTTAAGTCTAATTGCCCATAATATGAGTGTTCAGTTCACTCCTAACTGATGCCTTAACTACACCTAGGGAATGTTTTACACTTCAGGTTGGCATGTTTAGTACTTGAATAGGAGTGATATCACTGCATGTTAACCTAGACTCAGGCCCTACCTAATCTTGGAGATACATTTCTCATGAATGAGTAACCAAGGGAGATACAATTTTTAGGAGTTAGTGCATGTCTAATGCAAGATTAATCACCATATTATGAGAGCCAATGCTATCATCCAGCAAAAAATACTCGTTTTCGCCCAACGTGGGGCTCGAACCCACGACCCTCAGATTAAGAGTCTCATGCTCTACCGACTGAGCTAGCCGGGCTCCCACTTAAATATGGTATGCAGACACATCATTTTTTATTAAGGAAAACTGTTTCTGGATATTCCTCTGCTCTTGTTTTGCAAGGAACTTCACTGTTATACATCCTTCAGAGGAAAGAATGTCAAGTAAAATAAGACGAAATGAAAATGGAAGGTGTGAAATTTTCATTTTGAGATTGCATAAGAAATCAAATTCCTCTCACGTGCTATAGAATACCTAAACACTTTTGATTAAACCACTTTAGTTGTTATAATGACACCAAATTTGAAAGCCATCTGTGACTTTTCTGTTCTTACTCTGCAACAACCATGGCAATTACAAGTTAAAAAGTAAAATGTATGCAAATTTTAGAATGGAGAATGCGGGCATCGATCCCGCTACCTCTCGCATGCTAAGCGAGCGCTCTACCATTTGAGCTAATTCCCCTGTGTGCTCACTCAGCATCACATTTCAAAAGTAACGTTACTGCTGTCCACACTTTATTTTAAGTCTAATTGCCCATAACATGAGTGTTCAGTTCACTCCTAACTGATGCCTTAACTACACCTAGGGAATGTTTTACACTTCAGGTTGGCATGTTTAGTACTTGAATAGGAGTGATATCACTGTATGTTAACCTAGACTCAGGCCCTACCTAATCTTGGAGATACATTTCTCATGAATGAGTAACCAAGGGAGATACAATTTTTAGGAGTTAGTGCATGTCTAATGCAAGATAAATCACCATATTATGAGAGCCAATGCAATCATCCAGCAAAAAATACTCGTTTTCGCCCAACGTGGGGCTCGAACCCACGACCCTGAGATTAAGAGTCTCATGCTCTCCCGACTGAGCTAGCCGGGCTCCCACTTAAATATGGTATGCAGACTCATCATTTTTTATTAAGGAAAACTGTTTCTGGATATTCCTCTGCTCTTGTTTTGCAAGGAACTTCACTTTTATACATCCTTCAGAGGAAAGAATGTCAAGTAAAATAAGACGAAATGAAAATGGAAGGTGTGAAATTTTCATTTTGAGATTGCATAAGAAATCAAATTCCTCTCACGTGCTATAGAATACCTAAACACTTTTGATTAAACCACTTTAGTTGTTATAATGACACCAAGTTTGAAAGCCATCTGTGACTTTTCTGTTCTTACTCTGCAACAACCATGGCAATTACAAGTTAAAAAGTAAAATGTATGCAAATTTTAGAATGGAGAATGCGGGCTTCGATCCCGCTACCTCTCGCATGCTAAGCGAGCGCTCTACCATTTGAGCTAATTCCCCTGTGTGCTCACTCAGCATCACATTTCAAAAGTAACGTTACTGCTGTCCACACTTTATTTTAAGTCTAATTGCCCATAACATGAGTGTTCAGTTCACTCCTAACTGATGCCTTAACTACACCTAGGGAATGTTTTACACTTCAGGTTGGCATGTTTAGTACTTGAATAGGAGTGATATCACTGTATGTTAACCTAGACTCAGGCCCTACCTAATCTTGGAGATACATTTCTCATGAATGAGTAACCAAGGGAGATACAATTTTTAGGAGTTAGTGCATGTCTAATGCAAGATTAATCACCATATTATGAGAGCCAATGCTATCATCCAGCAAAAAATACTCGTTTTCGCCCAACGTGGGGCTCGAACCCACGACCCTGAGATTAAGAGTCTCATGCTCTACCGACTGAGCTAGCCGGACTCCCACTTAAATATGGTATGCAGACTCATCATTTTTTATTAAGGAAAACTGTTTCTGGATATTCCTCTGCTCTTGTTTTGCAAGGAACTTCACTTTTATACATCCTTCAGAGGAAAGAATGTCAAGTAAAATAAGACGAAATGAAAATGGAAGGTGTGAAATTTTCATTTTGAGATTGCATAAGAAATCAAATTCCTCTCACGTGCTATAGAATACATAAACACTTTTGATTAAACCACTTTAGTTGTTATAATGACACCAAATTTGAAAGCCATCTGTGACTTTTCTGTTCTTACTCTGCAACAACCATGGCAATTACAAGTTAAAAAGTAAAATGTATGCAAATTTTAGAATGGAGAATGCGGGCATCGATCCCGCTACCTCTCGCATGCTAAGCGAGCGCTCTACCATTTGAGCTAATTCCCCTGTGTGCTCACTCAGCATCACATTTCAAAAGTAACGTTACTGCTGTCCACACTTTATTTTAAGTCTAATTGCCCATAACATGAGTGTTCAGTTCACTCCTAACTGATGCCTTAACTACACCTAGGGGATGTTTTACACTTCAGGTTGGCATGTTTAGTACTTGAATAGGAGTGATATCACTGTATGTTAACCTAGACTCAGGCCCTACCTAATCTTGGAGATACATTTCTCATGAATGAGTAACCAAGGGAGATACAATTTTTAGGAGTTAGTGCATGTCTAATGCAAGATTAATCACCATATTATGAGAGCCAATGCTATCATCCAGCAAAAAATACTCGTTTTCGCCCAACGTGGGGCTCGAACCCACGACCCTGAGATTAAGAGACTCATGCTCTACCGACTGAGCTAGCCGGACTCCCACTTAAATATGGTATGCAGACTCATCATTTTTTATGAAGGAAAACTGTTTCTGGATATTCCTCTGCTCTTGTTTTGCAAGGAACTTCACTTTTATACATCCTTCAGAGGAAATAATGTCAAGTAAAATAAGACGAAATGAAAATGGAAGGTGTGAAATTTTCATTTTGAGATTGCATAAGAAATCAAATTCCTCTCACGTGCTATAGAATACATAAACACTTTTGATTAAACCACTTTAGTTGTTATAATGACACCAAATTTGAAAGCCATCTGTGACTTTTCTGTTCTTACTCTGCAACAACCATGGCAATTACAAGTTAAAAAGTAAAATGTATGCAAATTTTAGAATGGAGAATGCGGGCATCGATCCCGCTACCTCTCGCATGCTAAGCGAGCGCTCTACCATTTGAGCTAATTCCCCTGTGTGCTCACTCAGCATCACATTTCAAAAGTAACGTTACTGCTGTCCACACTTTATTTTAAGTCTAATTGCCCATAACATGAGTGTTCAGTTCACTCCTAACTGATGCCTTAACTACACCTAGGGGATGTTTTACACTTCAGGTTGGCATGTTTAGTACTTGAATAGGAGTGATATCACTGTATGTTAACCTAGACTCAGGCCCTACCTAATCTTGGAGATACATTTCTCATGAATGAGTAACCAAGGGAGATACAATTTTTAGGAGTTAGTGCATGTCTAATGCAAGATTAATCACCATATTATGAGAGCCAATGCTATCATCCAGCAAAAAATACTCGTTTTCGCCCAACGTGGGGCTCGAACCCACGACCCTGAGATTAAGAGACTCATGCTCTACCGACTGAGCTAGCCGGACTCCCACTTAAATATGGTATGCAGACTCATCATTTTTTATGAAGGAAAACTGTTTCTGGATATTCCTCTGCTCTTGTTTTGCAAGGAACTTCACTTTTATACATCCTTCAGAGGAAATAATGTCAAGTAAAATAAGACGAAATGAAAATGGAAGGTGTGAAATTTTCATTTTGAGATTGCATAAGAAATCAAATTCCTCTCACGTGCTATAGAATACATAAACACTTTTGATTAAACCACTTTAGTTGTTATAATGACACCAAATTTGAAAGCCATCTGTGACTTTTCTGTTCTTACTCTGCAACAACCATGGCAATTACAAGTTAAAAAGTAAAATGTATGCAAATTTTAGAATGGAGAATGCGGGCATCGATCCCGCTACCTCTCGCATGCTAAGCGAGCGCTCTACCATTTGAGCTAATTCCCCTGTGTGCTCACTCAGCATCACATTTCAAAAGTAACGTTACTGCTGTCCACACTTTATTTTAAGTCTAATTGCCCATAACATGAGTGTTCAGTTCACTCCTAACTGATGCCTTAACTACACCTAGGGGATGTTTTACACTTCAGGTTGGCATGTTTAGTACTTGAATAGGAGTGATATCACTGTATGTTAACCTAGACTCAGGCCCTACCTAATCTTGGAGATACATTTCTCATGAATGAGTAACCAAGGGAGATACAATTTTTAGGAGTTAGTGCATGTCTAATGCAAGATTAATCACCATATTATGAGAGCCAATGCAATCATCCAGCAAAAAATACTCGTTTTCGCCCAACGTGGGGCTCGAACCCACGACCCTGAGATTAAGAGTCTCATGCTCTACCGACTGAGCTAGCCGGGCTCCCACTTAAATATGGTATGCAGACTCATCATTTTTTATTAAGGAAAACTGTTTCTGGATATTCCTCTGCTCTTGTTTTGCAAGGAACTTCACTTTTATACATCCTTCAGAGGAAAGAATGTCAAGTAAAATAAGACGAAATGAAAATGGAAGGTGTGAAATTTTCATTTTGAGATTGCATAAGAAATCAAATTCCTCTCACGTGCTATAGAATACCTAAACACTTTTGATTAAACCACTTTAGTTGTTATAATGACACCAAATTTGAAAGCCATCTGTGACTTTTCTGTTCTTACTCTGCAACAACCATGGCAATTACAAGTTAAAAAGTAAAATGTATGCAAATTTTAGAATGGAGAATGCGGGCATCGATCCCGCTACCTCTCGCATGCTAAGCGAGCGCTCTACCATTTGAGCTAATTCCCCTGTGTGCTCACTCAGCATCACATTTCAAAAGTAACGTTACTGCTGTCCACACTTTATTTTAAGTCTAATTGCCCATAACATGAGTGTTCAGTTCACTCCTAACTGATGCCTTAACTACACCTAGGGGATGTTTTACACTTCAGGTTGGCATGTTTAGTACTTGAATAGGAGTGATATCACTGTATGTTAACCTAGACTCAGGCCCTACCTAATCTTGGAGATACATTTCTCATGAATGAGTAACCAAGGGAGATACAATTTTTAGGAGTTAGTGCATGTCTAATGCAAGATTAATCACCATATTATGAGAGCCAATGCTATCATCCAGCAAAAAATACTCGTTTTCGCCCAACGTGGGGCTCGAACCCACGACCCTGAGATTAAGAGTCTCATGCTCTACCGACTGAGCTAGCCGGACTCCCACTTAAATATGGTATGCAGACTCATCATTTTTTATTAAGGAAAACTGTTTCTGGATATTCCTCTGCTCTTGTTTTGCAAGGAACTTCACTTTTATACATCCTTCAGAGGAAAGAATGTCAAGTAAAATAAGACGAAATGAAAATGGAAGGTGTGAAATTTTCATTTTGAGATTGCATAAGAAATCAAATTCCTCTCACGTGCTATAGAATACATAAACACTTTTGATTAAACCACTTTAGTTGTTATAATGACACCAAATTTGAAAGCCATCTGTGACTTTTCTGTTCTTACTCTGCAACAACCATGGCAATTACAAGTTAAAAAGTAAAATGTATGCAAATTTTAGAATGGAGAATGCGGGCATCGATCCCGCTACCTCTCGCATGCTAAGCGAGCGCTCTACCATTTGAGCTAATTCCCCTGTGTGCTCACTCAGCATCACATTTCAAAAGTAACGTTACTGCTGTCCACACTTTATTTTAAGTCTAATTGCCCATAACATGAGTGTTCAGTTCACTCCTAACTGATGCCTTAACTACACCTAGGGGATGTTTTACACTTCAGGTTGGCATGTTTAGTACTTGAATAGGAGTGATATCACTGTATGTTAACCTAGACTCAGGCCCTACCTAATCTTGGAGATACATTTCTCATGAATGAGTAACCAAGGGAGATACAATTTTTAGGAGTTAGTGCATGTCTAATGCAAGATAAATCACCATATTATGAGAGCCAATGCAATCATCCAGCAAAAAATACTCGTTTTCGCCCAACGTGGGGCTCGAACCCACGACCCTGAGATTAAGAGTCTCATGCTCTACCGACTGAGCTAGCCGGGCTCCCACTTAAATATGGTATGCAGACTCATCATTTTTTATTAAGGAAAACTGTTTCTGGATATTCCTCTGCTCTTGTTTTGCAAGGAACTTCACTTTTATACATCCTTCAGAGGAAAGAATGTCAAGTAAAATAAGACGAAATGAAAATGGAAGGTGTGAAATTTTCATTTTGAGATTGCATAAGAAATCAAATTCCTCTCACGTGCTATAGAATACGTAAACACTTTTGATTAAACCACTTTAGTTGTTATAATGACACCAAATTTGAAAGCCATCTGTGACTTTTCTGTTCTTACTCTGCAACAACCATGGCAATTACAAGTTAAAAAGTAAAATGTATGCAAATTTTAGAATGGAGAATGCGGGCATCGATCCCGCTACCTCTCGCATGCTAAGCGTGCGCTCTACCATTTGAGCTAATTCCCCTGTGTGCTCACTCAGCATCACATTTCAAAAGTAACGTTACTGCTGTCCACACTTTATTTTAAGTCTAATTGCCCATAATATGAGTGTTCAGTTCACTCCTAACTGATGCCTTAACTACACCTAGGGAATGTTTTACACTTCAGGTTGGCATGTTTAGTACTTGAATAGGAGTGATATCACTGCATGTTAACCTAGACTCAGGCCCTACCTAATCTTGGAGATACATTTCTCATGAATGAGTAACCAAGGGAGATACAATTTTTAGGAGTTAGTGCATGTCTAATGCAAGATTAATCACCATATTATGAGAGCCAATGCTATCATCCAGCAAAAAATACTCGTTTTCGCCCAACGTGGGGCTCGAACCCACGACCCTCAGATTAAGAGTCTCATGCTCTACCGACTGAGCTAGCCGGGCTCCCACTTAAATATGGTATGCAGACACATCATTTTTTATTAAGGAAAACTGTTTCTGGATATTCCTCTGCTCTTGTTTTGCAAGGAACTTCACTGTTATACATCCTTCAGAGGAAAGAATGTCAAGTAAAATAAGACGAAATGAAAATGGAAGGTGTGAAATTTTCATTTTGAGATTGCATAAGAAATCAAATTCCTCTCACGTGCTATAGAATACCTAAACACTTTTGATTAAACCACTTTAGTTGTTATAATGACACCAAATTTGAAAGCCATCTGTGACTTTTCTGTTCTTACTCTGCAACAACCATGGCAATTACAAGTTAAAAAGTAAAATGTATGCAAATTTTAGAATGGAGAATGCGGGCATCGATCCCGCTACCTCTCGCATGCTAAGCGAGCGCTCTACCATTTGAGCTAATTCCCCTGTGTGCTCACTCAGCATCACATTTCAAAAGTAACGTTACTGCTGTCCACACTTTATTTTAAGTCTAATTGCCCATAACATGAGTGTTCAGTTCACTCCTAACTGATGCCTTAACTACACCTAGGGAATGTTTTACACTTCAGGTTGGCATGTTTAGTACTTGAATAGGAGTGATATCACTGTATGTTAACCTAGACTCAGGCCCTACCTAATCTTGGAGATACATTTCTCATGAATGAGTAACCAAGGGAGATACAATTTTTAGGAGTTAGTGCATGTCTAATGCAAGATAAATCACCATATTATGAGAGCCAATGCAATCATCCAGCAAAAAATACTCGTTTTCGCCCAACGTGGGGCTCGAACCCACGACCCTGAGATTAAGAGTCTCATGCTCTCCCGACTGAGCTAGCCGGGCTCCCACTTAAATATGGTATGCAGACTCATCATTTTTTATTAAGGAAAACTGTTTCTGGATATTCCTCTGCTCTTGTTTTGCAAGGAACTTCACTTTTATACATCCTTCAGAGGAAAGAATGTCAAGTAAAATAAGACGAAATGAAAATGGAAGGTGTGAAATTTTCATTTTGAGATTGCATAAGAAATCAAATTCCTCTCACGTGCTATAGAATACCTAAACACTTTTGATTAAACCACTTTAGTTGTTATAATGACACCAAGTTTGAAAGCCATCTGTGACTTTTCTGTTCTTACTCTGCAACAACCATGGCAATTACAAGTTAAAAAGTAAAATGTATGCAAATTTTAGAATGGAGAATGCGGGCTTCGATCCCGCTACCTCTCGCATGCTAAGCGAGCGCTCTACCATTTGAGCTAATTCCCCTGTGTGCTCACTCAGCATCACATTTCAAAAGTAACGTTACTGCTGTCCACACTTTATTTTAAGTCTAATTGCCCATAACATGAGTGTTCAGTTCACTCCTAACTGATGCCTTAACTACACCTAGGGAATGTTTTACACTTCAGGTTGGCATGTTTAGTACTTGAATAGGAGTGATATCACTGTATGTTAACCTAGACTCAGGCCCTACCTAATCTTGGAGATACATTTCTCATGAATGAGTAACCAAGGGAGATACAATTTTTAGGAGTTAGTGCATGTCTAATGCAAGATAAATCACCATATTATGAGAGCCAATGCAATCATCCAGCAAAAAATACTCGTTTTCGCCCAACGTGGGGCTCGAACCCACGACCCTGAGATTAAGAGTCTCATGCTCTACCGACTGAGCTAGCCGGGCTCCCACTTAAATATGGTATGCAGACTCATCATTTTTTATTAAGGAAAACTGTTTCTGGATATTCCTCTGCTCTTGTTTTGCAAGGAACTTCACTTTTATACATCCTTCAGAGGAAAGAATGTCAAGTAAAATAAGACGAAATGAAAATGGAAGGTGTGAAATTTTCATTTTGAGATTGCATAAGAAATCAAATTCCTCTCACGTGCTATAGAATACCTAAACACTTTTGATTAAACCACTTTAGTTGTTATAATGACACCAAGTTTGAAAGCCATCTGTGACTTTTCTGTTCTTACTCTGCAACAACCATGGCAATTACAAGTTAAAAAGTAAAATGTATGCAAATTTTAGAATGGAGAATGCGGGCTTCGATCCCGCTACCTCTCGCATGCTAAGCGAGCGCTCTACCATTTGAGCTAATTCCCCTGTGTGCTCACTCAGCATCACATTTCAAAAGTAACGTTACTGCTGTCCACACTTTATTTTAAGTCTAATTGCCCATAACATGAGTGTTCAGTTCACTCCTAACTGATGCCTTAACTACACCTAGGGAATGTTTTACACTTCAGGTTGGCATGTTTAGTACTTGAATAGGAGTGATATCACTGTATGTTAACCTAGACTCAGGCCCTACCTAATCTTGGAGATACATTTCTCATGAATGAGTAACCAAGGGAGATACAATTTTTAGGAGTTAGTGCATGTCTAATGCAAGATAAATCACCATATTATGAGAGCCAATGCAATCATCCAGCAAAAAATACTCGTTTTCGCCCAACGTGGGGCTCGAACCCACGACCCTGAGATTAAGAGTCTCATGCTCTACCGACTGAGCTAGCCGGGCTCCCACTTAAATATGGTATGCAGACTCATCATTTTTTATTAAGGAAAACTGTTTCTGGATATTCCTCTGCTCTTGTTTTGCAAGGAACTTCACTTTTATACATCCTTCAGAGGAAAGAATGTCAAGTAAAATAAGACGAAATGAAAATGGAAGGTGTGAAATTTTCATTTTGAGATTGCATAAGAAATCAAATTCCTCTCACGTGCTATAGAATACCTAAACACTTTTGATTAAACCACTTTAGTTGTTATAATGACACCAAGTTTGAAAGCCATCTGTGACTTTTCTGTTCTTACTCTGCAACAACCATGGCAATTACAAGTTAAAAAGTAAAATGTATGCAAATTTTAGAATGGAGAATGCGGGCTTCGATCCCGCTACCTCTCGCATGCTAAGCGAGCGCTCTACCATTTGAGCTAATTCCCCTGTGTGCTCACTCAGCATCACATTTCAAAAGTAACGTTACTGCTGTCCACACTTTATTTTAAGTCTAATTGCCCATAACATGAGTGTTCAGTTCACTCCTAACTGATGCCTTAACTACACCTAGGGAATGTTTTACACTTCAGGTTGGCATGTTTAGTACTTGAATAGGAGTGATATCACTGTATGTTAACCTAGACTCAGGCCCTACCTAATCTTGGAGATACATTTCTCATGAATGAGTAACCAAGGGAGATACAATTTTTAGGAGTTAGTGCATGTCTAATGCAAGATAAATCACCATATTATGAGAGCCAATGCAATCATCCAGCAAAAAATACTCGTTTTCGCCCAACGTGGGGCTCGAACCCACGACCCTGAGATTAAGAGTCTCATGCTCTACCGACTGAGCTAGCCGGGCTCCCACTTAAATATGGTATGCAGACTCATCATTTTTTATTAAGGAAAACTGTTTCTGGATATTCCTCTGCTCTTGTTTTGCAAGGAACTTCACTTTTATACATCCTTCAGAGGAAAGAATGTCAAGTAAAATAAGACGAAATGAAAATGGAAGGTGTGAAATTTTCATTTTGAGATTGCATAAGAAATCAAATTCCTCTCACGTGCTATAGAATACCTAAACACTTTTGATTAAACCACTTTAGTTGTTATAATGACACCAAATTTGAAAGCCATCTGTGACTTTTCTGTTCTTACTCTGCAACAACCATGGCAATTACAAGTTAAAAAGTAAAATGTATGCAAATTTTAGAATGGAGAATGCGGGCATCGATCCCGCTACCTCTCGCATGCTAAGCGAGCGCTCTACCATTTGAGCTAATTCCCCTGTGTGCTCACTCAGCATCACATTTCAAAAGTAACGTTACTGCTGTCCACACTTTATTTTAAGTCTAATTGCCCATAATATGAGTGTTCAGTTCACTCCTAACTGATGCCTTAACTACACCTAGGGGATGTTTTACACTTCAGGTTGGCATGTTTAGTACTTGAATAGGAGTGATATCACTGCATGTTAACCTAGACTCAGGCCCTACCTAATCTTGGAGATACAGTTCTCATGAATGAGTAACCAAGGGAGATACAATTTTTAGGAGTTAGTGCATGTCTAATGCAAGATTAATCACCATATTATGAGAGCCAATGCTATCATCCAGCAAAAAATACTCGTTTTCGCCCAACGTGGGGCTCGAACCCACGACCCTGAGATTAAGAGTCTCATGCTCTACTGACTGAGCTAGCCGGGCTCCCACTTAAATATGGTATGCAGACACATCATTTTTTATTAAGGAAAACTGTTTCTGGATATTCCTCTGCTCTTGTTTTGCAAGGAACTTCACTGTTATACATCCTTCAGAGGAAAGAATGTCAAGTAAAATAAGACGAAATGAAAATGGAAGGTGTGAAATTTTCATTTTGAGATTGCATAAGAAATCAAATTCCTCTCACGTGCTATAGAATACCTAAACACTTTTGATTAAACCACTTTAGTTGTTATAATGACACCAAATTTGAAAGCCATCTGTGACTTTTCTGTTCTTACTCTGCAACAACCATGGCAATTACAAGTTAAAAAGTAAAATGTATGCAAATTTTAGAATGGAGAATGCGGGCATCGATCCCGCTACCTCTCGCATGCTAAGCGTGCGCTCTACCATTTGAGCTAATTCCCCTGTGTGCTCACTCAGCATCACATTTCAAAAGTAACGTTACTGCTGTCCACACTTTATTTTAAGTCTAATTGCCCATAACATGAGTGTTCAGTTCACTCCTAACTGATGCCTTAACTACACCTAGGGAATGTTTTACACTTCAGGTTGGCATGTTTAGTACTTGAATAGGAGTGATATCACTGTATGTTAACCTAGACTCAGGCCCTACCTAATCTTGGAGATACATTTCTCATGAATGAGTAACCAAGGGAGATACAATTTTTAGGAGTTAGTGCATGTCTAATGCAAGATTAATCACCATATTATGAGAGCCAATGCAATCATCCAGCAAAAAATACTCGTTTTCGCCCAACATGGGGCTCGAACCCATGACCCTGAGATTAAGAGCCTCATGCTCTACCGACTGAGCTAGCCGGGCTCCCACTTAAATATGGTGTGCAGACTCATCATTTTTTATTAAGGAAAACCGTTTCTGGATATTCCTCTGCTCTTGTTTTGCAAGGAACTTCACTTTTATACATCCTTCAGAGGAAAGAATGTCAAGTAAAATAAGACGAAATGAAAATGGAAGGTGTGAAATTTTCATTTTGAGATTGCATAAGAAATCAAATTCCTCTCACGTGCTATAGAATACCTAAACACTTTTGATTAAACCACTTTAGTTGTTATAATGACACCAAATTTGAAAGCCATCTGTGACTTTTCTGTTCTTACTCTGCAACAACCATGGCAATTACAAGTTAAAAAGTAAAATGTATGCAAATTTTAGAATGGAGAATGCGGGCATCGATCCCGCTACCTCTCGCATGCTAAGCGAGCGCTCTACCATTTGAGCTAATTCCCCTGTGTGCTCACTCAGCATCACATTTCAAAAGTAACGTTACTGCTGTCCACACTTTATTTTAAGTCTAATTGGCCATAATATGAGTGTTCAGTTCACTCCTAACTGATGCCTTAACTACACCTAGGGGATGTTTTACACTTCAGGTTGGCATGTTTAGTACTTGAATAGGAGTGATATCACTGCATGTTAACCTAGACTCAGGCCCTACCTAATCTTGGAGATACATTTCTCATGAATGAGTAACCAAGGGAGATACAATTTTTAGGAGTTAGTGCATGTCTAATGCAAGATTAATCACCATATTATGAGAGCCAATGCTATCATCCAGCAAAAAATACTCGTTTTCGCCCAACGTGGGGCTCGAACCCACGACCCTGAGATTAAGAGTCTCATGCTCTACCGACTGAGCTAGCCAGGCTCCCACTTAAATATGGTATGCAGACTCATCATTTTTTATTAAGGAAAACCGTTTCTGGATATTCCTCTGCTCTTGTTTTGCAAGGAACTTCACTTTTATACATCCTTCAGAGGAAAGAATGTCAAGTAAAATAAGACGAAATGAAAATGGAAGGTGTGAAATTTTCATTTTGAGATTGCATAAGAAATCAAATTCCTCTCACGTGCTATAGAATACCTAAACACTTTTGATTAAACCACTTTAGTTGTTATAATGACACCAAATTTGAAAGCCATCTGTGACTTTTCTGTTCTTACTCTGCAACAACCATGGCAATTACAAGTTAAAAAGTAAAATGCATGCAATTTTTAGAATGGAGAATGCAGGCATCGATCCCGCTACCTCTCGCATGCTAAGCGAGCGCTCTACCATTTGAGCTAATTCCCCTGTGTGCTCACTCAGCATCACATTTCAAAAGTAACTTTACTGCTGTCCACACTTTATTTTAAGTCTAATTGCCCATAACATGAGTGTTCAGTTCACTCCTAACTGATGCCTTAACTACACCTAGGGGATGTTTTACACTTCAGGTTGGCATGTTTAGTACTTGAATAGGAGTGATATCACTGTATGTTAACCTAGACTCAGGCCCTACCTAATCTTGGAGATACATTTCTCATGAATGAGTAACCAAGGGAGATACAATTTTTAGGAGTTAGTGCATGTCTAATGCAAGATTAATCACCATATTATGAGAGCCAATGCAATCATCCAGCAAAAAATACTCGTTTTCGCCCAACGTGGGGCTCGAACCCACGACCCTGAGATTAAGAGTCTCATGCTCTACCGACTGAGCTAGCCGGCTCCCACTTAAATACGGTATGCAGACACATCATTTTTTATTAAGGAAAACTGTTTCTGGATATTCCTCTGCTCTTGTTTTGCAAGGAACTTCACTTTTATACATCCTTCAGAGGAAAGAATGTCAAGTAAAATAAGACGAAATGAAAATGGAAGGTGTGAAATTTTCATTTTGAGATTGCATAAGAAATCAAATTCCTCTCACGTGCTATAGAATACCTAAACACTTTTGATTAAACCACTTTAGTTGTTATAATGACACCAAATTTGAAAGCCATCTGTGACTTTTCTGTTCTTACTCTGCAACAACCATGGCAATTACAAGTTAAAAAGTAAAATGTATGCAAATTTTAGAATGGAGAATGCGGGCATCGATTCCGCTGCCTCTCGCATGCTAAGCGAGCGCTCTACCATTTGAGCTAATTCCCCTGTGTGCTCACTCAGCATCACATTTCAAAAGTAACGTTACTGCTGTCCACACTTTATTTTAAGTCTAATTGCCCATAACATGAGTGTTCAGTTCACTCCTAACTGATGCCTTAACTACACCTAGGGGATGTTTTACACTTCAGGTTGGCATGTTTAGTACTTGAATAGGAGTGATATCACTGTATGTTAACCTAGACTCAGGCCCTACCTAATCTTGGAGATACATTTCTCATGAATGAGTAACCAAGGGAGATACAATTTTTAGGAGTTAGTGCATGTCTAATGCAAGATTAATCACCATATTATGAGAGCCAATGCAATCATCCAGCAAAAAATACTCGTTTTCGCCCAACGTGGGGCTTGAACCCACGACCCTGAGATTAAGAGTCTCATGCTCTACCAACTGAGCTAGCCGGGCTCCCACTTAAATATGGTATGCAGACTCATCATTTTTTATTAAGGAAAACCGTTTCTGGATATTCCTCTGCTCTTGTTTTGCAAGGAACTTCACTTTTATACATCCTTCAGAGGGAAGAATGTCAAGTAAAATAAGACGAAATGAAAATGGAAGGTGTGAAATTTTCATTTTGAGATTGCATAAGAAATCAAATTCCTCTCACGTGCTATAGAATACCTAAACACTTTTGATTAAACCACTTTAGTTGTTATAATGACACCAAATTTGGAAGCCATCTGTGACTTTTCTGTTCTTACTCTGCAACAACCATGGCAATTACAAGTTAAAAAGTAAAATGTATGCAAATTTTAGAATGGAGAATGCGGGCATCGATCCCGCTACCTCTCGCATGCTAAGCGAGCGCTCTACCATTTGAGCTAATTCCCCTGTGTGCTCACTCAGCATCACATTTCAAAAGTAACGTTACTGCTGTCCACACTTTATTTTAAGTCTAATTGCCCATAATATGAGTGTTCAGTTCACTCCTAACTGATGCCTTAACTACACCTAGGGGATGTTTTACACTTCAGGTTGGCATGTTTAGTACTTGAATAGGAGTGATATCACTGCATGTTAACCTAGACTCAGGCCCTACCTAATCTTGGAGATACATTTCTCATGAATGAGTAACCAAGGGAGATACAATTTTTAGGAGTTAGTGCATGTCTAATGCAAGATTAATCACCATATTATGAGAGCCAATGCTATCATCCAGCAAAAAATACTTGTTTTCGCCCAACGTGGGGCTTGAACCCACGACCCTGAGATTAAGAGTCTCATGCTCTACAGACTGAGCTAGCCGGGCTCCCACTTAAATATGGTATGCAGACTCATCATTTTTTATTAAGGAAAACTGTTTCTGGATATTCCTCTGCTCTTGTTTTGCAAGGAACTTCACTTTTATACATCCTTCAGAGGAAAGAATGTCAAGTAAAATAAGACGAAATGAAAATGGAAGGTGTGAAATTTTCATTTTGAGATTGCATAAGAAATCAAATTCCTCTCACGTGCTATAGAATACCTAAACACTTTTGATTAAACCACTTTAGTTGTTATAATGACACCAAATTTGAAAGCCATCTGTGACTTTTCTGTTCTTACTCTGCAACAACCATGGCAATTACAAGTTAAAAAGTAAAATGTATGCAAATTTTAGAATGGAGAATGCGGGCATCGATCCCGCTACCTCTCGCATGCTAAGCGAGCGCTCTACCATTTGAGCTAATTCCCCTGTGTGCTCACTCAGCATCACATTTCAAAAGTAACGTTACTGCAGTCCACACTTTATTTTAAGTCTAATTGCCCATAATATGAGTGTTCAGTTCACTCCTAACTGATGCCTTAACTACACCTAGGGGATGTTTTACACTTCAGGTTGGCATGTTTAGTACTTGAATAGGAGTGATATCACTGCATGTTAACCTAGACTCAGGCCCTACCTAATCTTGGAGATACATTTCTCATGAATGAGTAACCAAGGGAGATACAATTTTTAGGAGTTAGTGCATGTCTAATGCAAGATTAATCACCATATTATGAGAGCCAATGCTATCATCCAGCAAAAAATACTCGTTTTCGCCCAACGTGGGGCTCGAACCCACGACCCTGAGATTAAGAGTCTCATGCTCTACCGACTGAGCTAGCCGGCTCCCACTTAAATACGGTATGCAGACACATCATTTTTTATTAAGGAAAACTGTTTCTGGATATTCCTCTGCTCTAGTTTTGCAAGGAACTTCACTTTTATACATCCTTCAGAGGAAAGAATGTCAAGTAAAATAAGACGAAATGAAAATGGAAGGTGTGAAATTTTCATTTTGAGATTGCATAAGAAATCAAATTCCTCTCACGTGCTATAGAATACCTAAACACTTTTGATTAAACCACTTTAGTTGTTATAATGACACCAAATTTGAAAGCCATCTGTGACTTTTCTGTTCTTACTCTGCAACAACCATGGCAATTACAAGTTAAAAAGTAAAATGTATGCAAATTTTAGAATGGAGAATGCGGGCATCGATCCCGCTACCTCTCGCATGCTAAGCGAGCGCTCTACCATTTGAGCTAATTCCCCTGTGTGCTCACTCAGCATCACATTTCAAAAGTAACGTTACTGCTGTCCACACTTTATTTTAAGTCTAATTGCCCATAACATGAGTGTTCAGTTCACTCCTAACTGATGCCTTAACTACACCTAGGGGATGTTTTACACTTCAGGTTGGCATGTTTAGTACTTGAATAGGAGTGATATCACTGTATGTTAACCTAGACTCAGGCCCTACCTAATCTTGGAGATACATTTCTCATGAATGAGTAACCAAGGGAGATACAATTTTTAGGAGTTAGTGCATGTCTAATGCAAGATTAATCACCATATTATGAGAGCCAATGCAATCATCCAGCAAAAAATACTCGTTTTCGCCCAACGTGGGGCTTGAACCCACGACCCTGAGATTAAGAGTCTCATGCTCTACCGACTGAGCTAGCCGGGCTCCCACTTAAATATGGTATGCAGACTCATCATTTTTTATTAAGGAAAACCGTTTCTGGATATTCCTCTGCTCTTGTTTTGCAAGGAACTTCACTTTTATACATCCTTCAGAGGGAAGAATGTCAAGTAAAATAAGACGAAATGAAAATGGAAGGTGTGAAATTTTCATTTTGAGATTGCATAAGAAATCAAATTCCTCTCACGTGCTATAGAATACCTAAACACTTTTGATTAAACCACTTTAGTTGTTATAATGACACCAAATTTGAAAGCCATCTGTGACTTTTCTGTTCTTATTCTGCAACAACCATGGCAATTACAAGTTAAAAAGTAAAATGTATGCAAATTTTAGAATGGAGAATGCGGGCATCGATCCCGCTACCTCTCGCATGCTAAGCGAGCGCTCTACCATTTGAGCTAATTCCCCTGTGTGCTCACTCAGCATCACATTTCAAAAGTAACGTTACTGCTGTCCACACTTTATTTTAAGTCTAATTGCCCATAATATGAGTGTTCAGTTCACTCCTAACTGATGCCTTAACTACACCTAGGGGATGTTTTACACTTCAGGTTGGCATGTTTAGTACTTGAATAGGAGTGATATCACTGCATGTTAACCTAGACTCAGGCCCTACCTAATCTTGGAGATACATTTCTCATGAATGAGTAACCAAGGGAGATACAATTTTTAGGAGTTAGTGCATGTCTAATGCAAGATTAATCACCATATTATGAGAGCCAATGCTATCATCCAGCAAAAAATACTTGTTTTCGCCCAACGTGGGGCTTGAACCCACGACCCTGAGATTAAGAGTCTCATGCTCTACCGACTGAGCTAGCCGGGCTCCCACTTAAATATGGTATGCAGACTCATCATTTTTTATTAAGGAAAACTGTTTCTGGATATTCCTCTGCTCTTGTTTTGCAAGGAACTTCACTTTTATACATCCTTCAGAGGAAAGAATGTCAAGTAAAATAAGACGAAATGAAAATGGAAGGTGTGAAATTTTCATTTTGAGATTGCATAAGAAATCAAATTCCTCTCACGTGCTATAGAATACCTAAACACTTTTGATTAAACCACTTTAGTTGTTATAATGACACCAAATTTGAAAGCCATCTGTGACTTTTCTGTTCTTACTCTGCAACAACCATGGCAATTACAAGTTAAAAAGTAAAATGTATGCAAATTTTAGAATGGAGAATGCAGGCATCGATCCCGCTACCTCTCGCATGCTAAGCGAGCGCTCTACCATTTGAGCTAATTCCCCTGTGTGCTCACTCAGCATCACATTTCAAAAGTAACGTTACTGCTGTCCACACTTTATTTTAAGTCTAATTGCCCATAATATGAGTGTTCAGTTCACTCCTAACTGATGCCTTAACTACACCTAGGGGATGTTTTACACTTCAGGTTGGCATGTTTAGTACTTGAATAGGAGTGATATCACTGCATGTTAACCTAGACTCAGGCCCTACCTAATCTTGGAGATACATTTCTCATGAATGAGTAACCAAGGGAGATACAATTTTTAGGAGTTAGTGCATGTCTAATGCAAGATTAATCACCATATTATGAGAGCCCATGCTATCATCCAGCAAAAAATACTCGTTTTCGCCCAACGTGTGGCTCGAACCCACGACCCTGAGATTAAGAGACCCATGCTCTACCGACTGAGCTAGCCGGGCTCCCACTTAAATATGGTATGCAGACTCATCATTTTTTATTAAGGAAAACTGTTTCTGGATATTCCTCTGCTCTTGTTTTGCAAGGAACTTCACTTTTATACATCCTTCAGAGGAAAGAATGTCAAGTAAAATAAGACGAAATGAAAATGGAAGGTGTGAAATTTTCATTTTGAGATTGCATAAGAAATCAAATTCCTCTCACGTGCTATAGAATACCTAAACACTTTTGATTAAACCACTTTAGTTGTTATAATGACACCAAATTTGAAAGCCATCTGTGACTTTTCTGTTCTTACTCTGCAACAACCATGGCAATTACAAGTTAAAAAGTAAAATGTATGCAAATTTTAGAATGGAGAATGCGGGCATCGATCCCGCTACCTCTCGCATGCTAAGCGAGCGCTCTACCATTTGAGCTAATTCCCCTGTGTGCTCACTCAGCATCACATTTCAAAAGTAACGTTACTGCTGTCCACAGTTTATTTTAAGTCTAATTGCCCATAATATGAGTGTTCAGTTCACTCCTAACTGATGCCTTAACTACACCTAGGGGATGTTTTACACTTCAGGTTGGCATGTTTAGTACTTGAATAGGAGTGATATCACTGCATGTTAACCTAGACTCAGGCCCTACCTAATCTTGGAGATACATTTCTCATGAATGAGTAACCAAGGGAGATACAATTTTTAGGAGTTAGTGCATGTCTAATGCAAGATTAATCACCATATTATGAGAGCCAATGCTATCATCCAGCAAAAAATACTCGTTTTCGCCCAACGTGGGGCTCGAACCCACGACCCTGAGATTAAGAGTCTCATGCTCTACCGACTGAGCTAGCCGGGCTCCCACTTAAATATGGTATGCAGACTCATCATTTTTTATTAAGGAAAACTGTTTCTGGATATTCCTCTGCTCTTGTTTTGCAAGGAACTTCACTTTTATACATCCTTCAGAGGAAAGAATGTCAAGTAAAATAAGACGAAATGAAAATGGAAGGTGTGAAATTTTCATTTTGAGATTGCATAAGAAATCAAATTCCTCTCACGTGCTATAGAATACCTAAACACTTTTGATTAAACCACTTTAGTTGTTATAATGACACCAAATTTGAAAGCCATCTGTGACTTTTCTGTTCTTACTCTGCAACAACCATGGCAATTACAAGTTAAAAAGTAAAATGTATGCAAATTTTAGAATGGAGAATGCGGGCATCGATCCCGCTACCTCTCGCATGCTAAGCGAGCGCTCTACCATTTGAGCTAATTCCCCTGTGTGCTCACTCAGCATCACATTTCAAAAGTAACGTTACTGCTGTCCACACTTTATTTTAAGTCTAATTGCCCATAATATGAGTGTTCAGTTCACTCCTAACTGATGCCTTAACTACACCTAGGGGATGTTTTACACTTCAGGTTGGCATGTTTAGTACTTGAATAGGAGTGATATCACTGCATGTTAACCTAGACTCAGGCCCTACCTAATCTTGGAGATACATTTCTCATGAATGAGTAACCAAGGGAGATACAATTTTTAGGAGTTAGTGCATGTCTAATGCAAGATTAATCACCATATTATGAGAGCCCATGCTATCATCCAGCAAAAAATACTCGTTTTCGCCCAACGTGTGGCTCGAACCCACGACCCTGAGATTAAGAGTCCCATGCTCTACCGACTGAGCTAGCCGGGCTCCCACTTAAATATGGTATGCAGACTCATCATTTTTTATTAAGGAAAACTGTTTCTGGATATTCCTCTGCTCTTGTTTTGCAAGGAACTTCACTTTTATACATCCTTCAGAGGAAAGAATGTCAAGTAAAATAAGACGAAATGAAAATGGAAGGTGTGAAATTTTCATTTTGAGATTGAATAAGAAATCAAATTCCTCTCATGTGCTATAGAATACCTAAACACTTTTGATTAAACCACTTTAGTTGTTATAATGACACCAAATTTGAAAGCCATCTGTGACTTTTCTGTTCTTACTCTGCAACAACCATGGCAATTACAAGTTAAAAAGTAAAATGTATGCAAATTTTAGAATGGAGAATGCGGGCATCGATCCCGCTACCTCTCGCATGCTAAGCGAGTGCTCTACCATTTGAGCTAATTCCCCTGTGTGCTCACTCAGCATCACATTTCAAAAGTAACGTTACTGCTGTCCACAGTTTATTTTAAGTCTAATTGCCCATAATATGAGTGTTCAGTTCACTCCTAACTGATGCCTTAACTACACCTAGGGGATGTTTTACACTTCAGGTTGGCATGTTTAGTACTTGAATAGGAGTGATATCACTGCATGTTAACCTAGACTCAGGCCCTACCTAATCTTGGAGATACATTTCTCATGAATGAGTAACCAAGGGAGATACAATTTTTAGGAGTTAGTGCATGTCTAATGCAAGATTAATCACCATATTATGAGAGCCAATGCTATCATCCAGCAAAAAATACTCGTTTTCGCCCAACGTGGGGCTCGAACCCACGACCCTGAGATTAAGAGTCTCATGCTCTACCGACTGAGCTAGCCGGGCTCCCACTTAAATATGGTATGCAGACTCATCATTTTTTATTAAGGAAAACTGTTTCTGGATATTCCTCTGCTCTTGTTTTGCAAGGAACTTCACTTTTATACATCCTTCAGAGGAAAGAATGTCAAGTAAAATAAGACGAAATGAAAATGGAAGGTGTGAAATTTTCATTTTGAGATTGCATAAGAAATCAAATTCCTCTCACGTGCTATAGAATACCTAAACACTTTTGATTAAACCACTTTAGTTGTTATAATGACACCAAATTTGAAAGCCATCTGTGACTTTTCTGTTCTTACTCTGCAACAACCATGGCAATTACAAGTTAAAAAGTAAAATGTATGCAAATTTTAGAATGGAGAATGCGGGAATCGATCCCGCTACCTCTCGCATGCTAAGCGAGCGCTCTACCATTTGAGCTAATTCCCCTGTGTGCTCACTCAGCATCACATTTCAAAAGTAACGTTACTGCTGTCCACACTTTATTTTAAGTCTAATTGCCCATAATATGAGTGTTCAGTTCACTCCTAACTGATGCCTTAACTACACCTAGGGGATGTTTTACACTTCAGGTTGGCATGTTTAGTACTTGAATAGGAGTGATATCACTGCATGTTAACCTAGACTCAGGCCCTACCTAATCTTGGAGATACATTTCTCATGAATGAGTAACCAAGGGAGATACAATTTTTAGGAGTTAGTGCATGTCTAATGCAAGATTAATCACCATATTATGAGAGCCCATGCTATCATCCAGCAAAAAATACTCGTTTTCGCCCAACGTGTGGCTCGAACCCACGACCCTGAGATTAAGAGTCCCATGCTCTACCGACTGAGCTAGCCGGGCTCCCACTTAAATATGGTATGCAGACTCATCATTTTTTATTAAGGAAAACTGTTTCTGGATATTCCTCTGCTCTTGTTTTGCAAGGAACTTCACTTTTATACATCCTTCAGAGGAAAGAATGTCAAGTAAAATAAGACGAAATGAAAATGGAAGGTGTGAAATTTTCATTTTGAGATTGAATAAGAAATCAAATTCCTCTCACGTGCTATAGAATACCTAAACACTTTTGATTAAACCACTTTAGTTGTTATAATGACACCAAATTTGAAAGCCATCTGTGACTTTTCTGTTCTTACTCTGCAACAACCATGGCAATTACAAGTTAAAAAGTAAAATGTATGCAAATTTTAGAATGGAGAATGCGGGCATCGATCCCGCTACCTCTCGCATGCTAAGCGAGTGCTCTACCATTTGAGCTAATTCCCCTGTGTGCTCACTCAGCATCACATTTCAAAAGTAACGTTACTGCTGTCCACACTTTATTTTAAGTCTAATTGCCCATAATATGAGTGTTCAGTTCACTCCTAACTGATGCCTTAACTACACCTAGGGGATGTTTTACACTTCAGGTTGGCATGTTTAGTACTTGAATAGGAGTGATATCACTGCATGTTAACCTAGACTCAGGCCCTACCTAATCTTGGAGATACATTTCTCATGAATGAGTAACCAAGGGAGATACAATTTTTAGGAGTTAGTGCATGTCTAATGCAAGATTAATCACCATATTATGAGAGCCAATGCTATCATCCAGCAAAAAATACTCGTTTTCGCCCAACGTGGGGCTTGAACCCACGACCCTGAGATTAAGAGTCTCATGCTCTACCGACTGAGCTAGCCGGGCTCCCACTTAAATATGGTATGCAGACTCATCATTTTTTATTAAGGAAAACTGTTTCTGGATATTCCTCTGCTCTTGTTTTGCAAGGAACTTCACTTTTATACATCCTTCAGAGGAAAGAATGTCAAGTAAAATAAGACGAAATGAAAATGGAAGGTGTGAAATTTTCATTTTGAGATTGAATAAGAAATCAAATTCCTCTCACGTGCTATAGAATACCTAAACACTTTTGATTAAACCACTTTAGTTGTTATAATTACACCAAATTTGAAAGCCATCTGTGACTTTTCTGTTCTTTCTCTGCAACAACCATGGCAATTACAAGTTAAAAAGTAAAATGTATGCAAATTTTAGAATGGAGAATGCGGGCATCGATCCCGCTACTTCTCGCATGCTAAGCGAGCGCTCTACCATTTGAGCTAATTCCCCTGTGTGCTCACTCAGCATCACATTTCAAAAGTAACGTTACTGCTGTCCACACTTTATTTTAAGTCTAATTGCCCATAATATGAGTGTTCAGTTCACTCCTAACTGATGCCTTAACTACACCTAGGGGATGTTTTACACTTCAGGTTGGCATGTTTAGTACTTGAATAGGAGTGATATCACTGCATGTTAACCTAGACTCAGGCCCTACCTAATCTTGGAGATACATTTCTCATGAATGAGTAACCAAGGGAGATACAATTTTTAGGAGTTAGTGCATGTCTAATGCAACATTAATCACCATATTATGAGAGCCAATGCAATCATCCAGCAAAAAATACTTGTTTTCGCCCAACGTGGGGCTCGAACCCACGACCCTGAGATTAAGAGTCTCATGCTCTACCGACTGAGCTAGCCGGGCTCCCACTTAAATATGGTGTGCAGACTCATCATTTTTTATTAAGGAAAACCATTTCTGGATATTCCTCTGCTCTTGTTTTGCAAGGAACTTCACTTTTATACATCCTTCAGAGGAAAGAATGTCAAGTAAAATAAGACGAAATGAAAATGGAAGGTGTGAAATTTTCATTTTGAGATTGAATAAGAAATCAAATTCCTCTCACGTGCTATAGAATACCTAAACACTTTTGATTAAACCACTTTAGTTGTTATAATGACACCAAATTTGAAAGCCATCTGTGACTTTTCTGTTCTTACTCTGCAACAACCATGGCAATTACAAGTTAAAAAGTAAAATGTATGCAAATTTTAGAATGGAGAATGCGGGCATCGATCCCGCTACCTCTCGCATGCTAAGCGAGCGCTCTACCATTTGAGCTAATTCCCCTGTGTGCTCACTCAGCATCACATTTCAAAAGTAACGTTACTGCTGTCCACACTTTATTTTAAGTTTAATTGCCCATAATATGAGTGTTCAGTTCACTCCTAACTGATGCCTTAACTACACCTAGGGGATGTTTTACACTTCAGGTTGGCATGTTTAGTACTTGAATAGGAGTGATATCACTGCATGTTAACCTAGACTCAGGCCCTACCTAATCTTGGAGATACATTTCTCATGAATGAGTAACCAAGGGAGATACAATTTTTAGGAGTTAGTGCATGTCTAATGCAAGATTAATCACCATATTATGAGAGCCAATGCTATCATCCAGCAAAAAATACTCGTTTTCGCCCAACGTGGGGCTCGAACCCACGACCCTGAGATTAAGAGTCTCATGCTCTACCGACTGAGCTAGCCGGGCTCCCACTTAAATATGGTATGCAGACTCATCATTTTTTATTAAGGAAAACTGTTTCTGGATATTCCTCTGCTCTTGTTTTGCAAGGAACTTCACTTTTATACATCCTTCAGAGGAAAGAATGTCAAGTAAAATAAGACGAAATGAAAATGGAAGGTGTGAAATTTTCATTTTGAGATTGCATAAGAAATCAAATTCCTCTCACGTGCTATAGAATACCTAAACACTTTTGATTAAACCACTTTAGTTGTTATAATGACACCAAATTTGAAAGCCATCTGTGACTTTTCTGTTCTTACTCTGCAACAACCATGGCAATTACAAGTTAAAAAGTAAAATGTATGCAAATTTTAGAATGGAGAATGCGGGCATCGATCCCGCTACCTCTCGCATGCTAAGCGAGCGCTCTACCATTTGAGCTAATTCCCCTGTGTGCTCACTCAGCATCACATTTCAAAAGTAACGTTACTGCTGTCCACACTTTATTTTAAGTCTAATTGCCCATAATATGAGTGTTCAGTTCACTCCTAACTGATGCCTTAACTACACCTAGGGGATGTTTTACACTTCAGGTTGGCATGTTTAGTACTTGAATAGGAGTGATATCACTGCATGTTAACCTAGACTCAGGCCCTACCTAATCTTGGAGATACATTTCTCATGAATGAGTAACCAAGGGAGATACAATTTTTAGGAGTTAGTGCATGTCTAATGCAAGATTAATCACCATATTATGAGAGCCCATGCTATCATCCAGCAAAAAATACTTGTTTTCGCCCAACGTGTGGCTCGAACCCACGACCCTGAGATTAAGAGTCCCATGCTCTACCGACTGAGCTAGCCGGGCTCCCACTTAAATATGGTATGCAGACTCATCATTTTTTATTAAGGAAAACTGTTTCTGGATATTCCTCTGCTCTTGTTTTGCAAGGAACTTCACTTTTATACATCCTTCAGAGGAAAGAATGTCAAGTAAAATAAGACGAAATGAAAATGGAAGGTGTGAAATTTTCATTTTGAGATTGAATAAGAAATCAAATTCCTCTCACGTGCTATAGAATACCTAAACACTTTTGATTAAACCACTTTAGTTGTTATAATGACACCAAATTTGAAAGCCATCTGTGACTTTTCTGTTCTTACTCTGCAACAACCATGGCAATTACAAGTTAAAAAGTAAAATGTATGCAAATTTTAGAATGGAGAATGCGGGCATCGATCCCGCTACCTCTCGCATGCTAAGCGAGTGCTCTACCATTTGAGCTAATTCCCCTGTGTGCTCACTCAGCATCACATTTCAAAAGTAACGTTACTGCTGTCCACACTTTATTTTAAGTCTAATTGCCCATAATATGAGTGTTCAGTTCACTCCTAACTGATGCCTTAACTACACCTAGGGGATGTTTTACACTTCAGGTTGGCATGTTTAGTACTTGAATAGGAGTGATATCACTGCATGTTAACCTAGACTCAGGCCCTACCTAATCTTGGAGATACATTTCTCATGAATGAGTAACCAAGGGAGATACAATTTTTAGGAGTTAGTGCATGTCTAATGCAAGATTAATCACCATATTATGAGAGCCAATGCTATCATCCAGCAAAAAATACTCGTTTTTGCCCAACGTGGGGCTTGAACCCACGACCCTGAGATTAAGAGTCTCATGCTCTACCGACTGAGCTAGCCGGGCTCCCACTTAAATATGGTATGCAGACTCATCATTTTTTATTAAGGAAAACTGTTTCTGGATATTCCTCTGCTCTTGTTTTGCAAGGAACTTCACTTTTATACATCCTTCAGAGGAAAGAATGTCAAGTAAAATAAGACGAAATGAAAATGGAAGGTGTGAAATTTTCATTTTGAGATTGAATAAGAAATCAAATTCCTCTCACGTGCTATAGAATACCTAAACACTTTTGATTAAACCACTTTAGTTGTTATAATTACACCAAATTTGAAAGCCATCTGTGACTTTTCTGTTCTTACTCTGCAACAACCATGGCAATTACAAGTTAAAAAGTAAAATGTATGCAAATTTTAGAATGGAGAATGCGGGCATCGATCCCGCTACTTCTCGCATGCTAAGCGAGCGCTCTACCATTTGAGCTAATTCCCCTGTGTGCTCACTCAGCATCACATTTCAAAAGTAACGTTACTGCTGTCCACACTTTATTTTAAGTCTAATTGCCCATAATATGAGTGTTCAGTTCACTCCTAACTGATGCCTTAACTACACCTAGGGGATGTTTTACACTTCAGGTTGGCATGTTTAGTACTTGAATAGGAGTGATATCACTGCATGTTAACCTAGACTCAGGCCCTACCTAATCTTGGAGATACATTTCTCATGAATGAGTAACCAAGGGAGATACAATTTTTAGGAGTTAGTGCATGTCTAATGCAACATTAATCACCATATTATGAGAGCCAATGCAATCATCCAGCAAAAAATACTTGTTTTTGCCCAACGTGGGGCTCGAACCCACGACCCTGAGATTAAGAGTCTCATGCTCTAC
>NC_140585.1:121417303-121459803 GCF_964204655.1 Triturus cristatus | reverse complement strand
ACTCGTTTTCGCCCAACGTGTGGCTCGAACACACGACCCTGAGATTAAGAGTCCCATGCTCTACCGACTGAGCTAGCCGGGCTCCCACTTAAATATGGTATGCAGACTCATCATTTTTTATTAAGGAAAACTGTTTCTGGATATTCCTCTGCTCTTGTTTTGCAAGGAACTTCACTTTTATACATCCTTCAGAGGAAAGAATGTCAAGTAAAATAAGACGAAATGAAAATGGAAGGTGTGAAATTTTCATTTTGAGATTGCATAAGAAATCAAATTCCTCTCACGTGCTATAGAATACCTAAACACTTTTGATTAAACCACTTTAGTTGTTATAATGACACCAAATTTGAAAGCCATCTGTGACTTTTCTGTTCTTACTCTGCAACAACCATGGCAATTACAAGTTAAAAAGTAAAATGTATGCAAATTTTAGAATGGAGAATGCGGGCATCGATCCCGCTACCTCTCGCATGCTAAGCGAGCGCTCTACCATTTGAGCTAATTCCCCTGTGTGCTCACTCAGCATCACATTTCAAAAGTAACGTTACTGCTGTCCACACTTTATTTTAAGTCTAATTGCCCATAATATGAGTGTTCAGTTCACTCCTAACTGATGCCTTAACTACACCTAGGGGATGTTTTACACTTCAGGTTGGCATGTTTAGTACTTGAATAGGAGTGATATCACTGCATGTTAACCTAGACTCAGGCCCTACCTAATCTTGGAGATACATTTCTCATGAATGAGTAACCAAGGGAGATACAATTTTTAGGAGTTAGTGCATGTCTAATGCAAGATTAATCACCATATTATGAGAGCCAATGCTATCATCCAGCAAAAAATACTCGTTTTCGCCCAACGTGGGGCTCGAACCCACGACCCTGAGATTAAGAGTCTCATGCTCTACCGACTGAGCTAGCCGGGCTCCCACTTAAATATGGTATGCAGACTCATCATTTTTTATTAAGGAAAACTGTTTCTGGATATTCCTCTGCTCTTGTTTTGCAAGGAACTTCACTTTTATACATCCTTCAGAGGAAAGAATGTCAAGTAAAATAAGACGAAATGAAAATGGAAGGTGTGAAATTTTCATTTTGAGATTGCATAAGAAATCAAATTCCTCTCACGTGCTATAGAATACCTAAACACTTTTGATTAAACCACTTTAGTTGTTATAATGACACCAAATCTGAAAGCCATCTGTGACTTTTCTGTTCTTACTCTGCAACAACCATGGCAATTACAAGTTAAAAAGTAAAATGTATGCAAATTTTAGAATGGAGAATGCGGGCATCGATCCCGCTACCTCTCGCATGCTAAGCGAGCGCTCTACCATTTGAGCTAATTCCCCTGTGTGCTCACTCAGCATCACATTTCAAAAGTAACATTACTGCTGTCCACACTTTATTTTAAGTCTAATTGCCCATAATATGAGTGTTCAGTTCACTCCTAACTGATGCCTTAACTACACCTAGGGGATGTTTTACACTTCAGGTTGGCATGTTTAGTACTTGAATAGGAGTGATATCACTGCATGTTAACCTAGACTCAGGCCCTACCTAATCTTGGAGATACATTTCTCATGAATGAGTAACCAAGGGAGATACAATTTTTAGGAGTTAGTGCATGTCTAATGCAAGATTAATCACCATATTATGAGAGCCAATGCTATCATCCAGCAAAAAATACTCGTTTTCGCCCAACGTGGGGATCGAACCCACGACCCTGAGATTAAGAGTCTCATGCTCTACCGACTGAGCTAGCCGGGCTCCCACTTAAGTATGGTATGCAGACTCATCATTTTTTATTAAGGAAAACCGTTTCTGGATATTCCTCTGCTCTTGTTTTGCAAGGAACTTCACTTTTATACATCCTTCAGAGGAAAGAATGTCAAGTAAAATAAGACGAAATGAAAATGGAAGGTGTGAAATTTTCATTTTGAGATTGCATAAGAAATCAAATTCCTCTCACGTGCTATAGAATACCTAAACACTTTTGATTAAACCACTTTAGTTGTTATAATGACACCAAATTTGAAAGCCATCTGTGACTTTTCTGTTCTTACTCTGCAACAACCATGGCAATTACAAGTTAAAAAGTAAAATGTATGCAAATTTTAGAATGGAGAATGCGGGCATCGATCCCGCTACCTCTCGCATGCTAAGCGAGCGCTCTACCATTTGAGCTAATTCCCCTGCGTGCTCACTCAGCATCACATTTCAAAAGTAACGTTACTGCTGTCCACACTTTATTTTAAGTCTAATTGCCCATAACATGAGTGTTCAGTTCACTCCTAAATGATGCCTTAACTACACCTAGGGGATGTTTTACACTTCAGGTTGGCATGTTTAGTACTTGAATAGGAGTGATATCACTGTATGTTAACCTAGACTCAGGCCCTACCTAATCTTGGAGATACATTTCTCATGAATGAGTAACCAAGGGAGATACAGTTTTTAGGAGTTAGTGCATGTCTAATGCAAGATTAATCACCATATTATGAGAGCCAATGCTATCATCCAGCAAAAAATACTCGTTTTCGCCCAACGTGGGGCTTGAACCCACGACCCTGAGATTAAGAGTCTCATGCTCTACCGACTGAGCTAGCCGGGCTCCCACTTAAATATGGTATGCAGACTCATCATTTTTTATTAAGGAAAACTGTTTCTGGATATTCCTCTGCTCTTGTTTTGCAAGGAACTTCACTTTTATACATCCTTCAGAGGAAAGAATGTCAAGTAAAATAAGACGAAATGAAAATGGAAGGTGTGAAATTTTCATTTTGAGATTGAATAAGAAATCAAATTCCTCTCACGTGCTATAGAATACCTAAACACTTTTGATTAAACCACTTTAGTTGTTATAATTACACCAAATTTGAAAGCCATCTGTGACTTTTCTGTTCTTACTCTGCAACAACCATGGCAATTACAAGTTAAAAAGTAAAATGTATGCAAATTTTAGAATGGAGAATGCGGGCATCGATCCCGCTACTTCTCGCATGCTAAGCGAGCGCTCTACCATTTGAGCTAATTCCCCTGTGTGCTCACTCAGCATCACATTTCAAAAGTAACGTTACTGCTGTCCACACTTTATTTTAAGTCTAATTGCCCATAATATGAGTGTTCAGTTCACTCCTAACTGATGCCTTAACTACACCTAGGGGATGTTTTACACTTCAGGTTGGCATGTTTAGTACTTGAATAGGAGTGATATCACTGCATGTTAACCTAGACTCAGGCCCTACCTAATCTTGGAGATACATTTCTCATGAATGAGTAACCAAGGGAGATACAATTTTTAGGAGTTAGTGCATGTCTAATGCAACATTAATCACCATATTATGAGAGCCAATGCAATCATCCAGCAAAAAATACTTGTTTTCGCCCAACGTGGGGCTCGAACCCACGACCCTGAGATTAAGAGTCTCATGCTCTACCGACTGAGCTAGCCGGGCTCCCACTTAAATATGGTGTGCAGACTCATCATTTTTTATTAAGGAAAACCATTTCTGGATATTCCTCTGCTCTTGTTTTGCAAGGAACTTCACTTTTATACATCCTTCAGAGGAAAGAATGTCAAGTAAAATAAGACGAAATGAAAATGGAAGGTGTGAAATTTTCATTTTGAGATTGAATAAGAAATCAAATTCCTCTCACGTGCTATAGAATACCTAAACACTTTTGATTAAACCACTTTAGTTGTTATAATGACACCAAATTTGAAAGCCATCTGTGACTTTTCTGTTCTTACTCTGCAACAACCATGGCAATTACAAGTTAAAAACTAAAATGTATGCAAATTTTAGAATGGAGAATGCGGGCATCGATCCCGCTACCTCTCGCATGCTAAGCGAGCGCTCTACCATTTGAGCTAATTCCCCTGTGTGCTCACTCAGCATCACATTTCAAAAGTAACGTTACTGCTGTCCACACTTTATTTTAAGTCTAATTGCCCATAATATGAGTGTTCAGTTCACTCCTAACTGATGCCTTAACTACACCTAGGGGATGTTTTACACTTCAGGTTGGCATGTTTAGTACTGGAATAGGAGTGATATCACTGCATGTTAACCTAGACTCAGGCCCTACCTAATCTTGGAGATACATTTCTCATGAATGAGTAACCAAGGGAGATACAATTTTTAGGAGTTAGTGCATGTCTAATGCAAGATTAATCACCATATTATGAGAGCCCATGCTATCATCCAGCAAAAAATACTCGTTTTCGCCCAACGTGTGGCTCGAACACACGACCCTGAGATTAAGAGTCCCATGCTCTACCGACTGAGCTAGCCGGGCTCCCACTTAAATATGGTATGCAGACTCATCATTTTTTATTAAGGAAAACTGTTTCTGGATATTCCTCTGCTCTTGTTTTGCAAGGAACTTCACTTTTATACATCCTTCAGAGGAAAGAATGTCAAGTAAAATAAGATGAAATGAAAATGGAAGGTGTGAAATTTTCATTTTGAGATTGCATAAGAAATCAAATTCCTCTCACGTGCTATAGAATACCTAAACACTTTTGATTAAACCACTTTAGTTGTTATAATGACACCAAATTTGAAAGCCATCTGTGACTTTTCTGTTCTTACTCTGCAACAACCATGGCAATTACAAGTTAAAAAGTAAAATGTATGCAAATTTTAGAATGGAGAATGCGGGCATCGATCCCGCTACCTCTCGCATGCTAAGCGAGCGCTCTACCATTTGAGCTAATTCCCCTGTGTGCTCACTCAGCATCACATTTCAAAAGTAACGTTACTGCTGTCCACACTTTATTTTAAGTCTAATTGCCCATAATATGAGTGTTCAGTTCACTCCTAACTGATGCCTTAACTACACCTAGGGGATGTTTTACACTTCAGGTTGGCATGTTTAGTACTTGAATAGGAGTGATATCACTGCATGTTAACCTAGACTCAGGCCCTACCTAATCTTGGAGATACATTTCTCATGAATGAGTAACCAAGGGAGATACAATTTTTAGGAGTTAGTGCATGTCTAATGCAAGATTAATCACCATATTATGAGAGCCAATGCTATCATCCAGCAAAAAATACTCGTTTTCGCCCAACGTGGGGCTCGAACCCACGACCCTGAGATTAAGAGTCTCATGCTCTACCGACTGAGCTAGCCGGGCTCCCACTTAAATATGGTATGCAGACTCATCATTTTTTATTAAGGAAAACTGTTTCTGGATATTCCTCTGCTCTTGTTTTGCAAGGAACTTCACTTTTATACATCCTTCAGAGGAAAGAATGTCAAGTAAAATAAGACGAAATGAAAATGGAAGGTGTGAAATTTTCATTTTGAGATTGCATAAGAAATCAAATTCCTCTCACGTGCTATAGAATACCTAAACACTTTTGATTAAACCACTTTAGTTGTTATAATGACACCAAATTTGAAAGCCATCTGTGACTTTTCTGTTCTTACTCTGCAACAACCATGGCAATTACAAGTTAAAAAGTAAAATGTATGCAAATTTTAGAATGGAGAATGCGGGCATCGATCCCGCTACCTCTCGCATGCTAAGCGAGCGCTCTACCATTTGAGCTAATTCCCCTGTGTGCTCACTCAGCATCACATTTCAAAAGTAACGTTACTGCTGTCCACACTTTATTTTAAGTCTAATTGCCCATAATATGAGTGTTCAGTTCACTCCTAACTGATGCCTTAACTACACCTAGGGGATGTTTTACACTTCAGGTTGGCATGTTTAGTACTTGAATAGGAGTGATATCACTGCATGTTAACCTAGACTCAGGCCCTACCTAATCTTGGAGATACATTTCTCATGAATGAGTAACCAAGGGATATACAATTTTTAGGAGTTAGTGCATGTCTAATGCAAGATTAATCACCATATTATGAGAGCCAATGCTATCATCCAGCAAAAAATACTCGTTTTCGCCCAACGTGGGGCTCGAACCCACGACCCTGAGATTAAGAGTCTCATGCTCTACCGACTGAGCTAGCCGGGCTCCCACTTAAATATGGTATGCAGACTCATCATTTTTTATTAAGGAAAACCGTTTCTGGATATTCCTCTGCTCTTGTTTTGCAAGGAACTTCACTTTTATACATCCTTCAGAGGAAAGAATGTCAAGTAAAATAAGACGAAATGAAAATTGAAGGTGTGAAATTTTCATTTTGAGATTGCATAAGAAATCAAATTCCTCTCACGTGCTATAGAATACCTAAACACTTTTGATTAAACCACTTTAGTTGTTATAATGACACCAAATTTGAAAGCCATCTGTGACTTTTCTGTTCTTACTCTGCAACAACCATGGCAATTACAAGTTAAAAAGTAAAATGCATGCAATTTTTAGAATGGAGAATGCAGGCATCGATCCCGCTACCTCTCGCATGCTAAGCGAGCGCTCTACCATTTGAGCTAATTCCCCTGTGTGCTCACTCAGCATCACATTTCAAAAGTAACGTTACTGCTGTCCACACTTTATTTTAAGTCTAATTGCCCATAACATGAGTGTTCAGTTCACTCCTAACTGATGCCTTAACTACACCTAGGGGATGTTTTACACTTCAGGTTGGCATGTTTAGTACTTGAATAGGAGTGATATCACTGTATGTTAACCTAGACTCAGGCCCTACCTAATCTTGGAGATACATTTCTCATGAATGAGTAACCAAGGGAGATACAATTTTTAGGAGTTAGTGCATGTCTAATGCAAGATTAATCACCATATTATGAGAGCCAATGCAATCATCCAGCAAAAAATACTCGTTTTCGCCCAACGTGGGGCTTGAACCCACGACCCTGAGATTAAGAGTCTCATGCTCTACCGACTGAGCTAGCCGGGCTCCCACTTAAATATGGTATGCAGACTCATCATTTTTTATTAAGGAAAACCGTTTCTGGATATTCCTCTGCTCTTGTTTTGCAAGGAACTTCACTTTTATACATCCTTCAGAGGGAAGAATGTCAAGTAAAATAAGACGAAATGAAAATGGAAGGTGTGAAATTTTCATTTTGAGATTGCATAAGAAATCAAATTCCTCTCACGTGCTATAGAATACCTAAACACTTTTGATTAAACCACTTTAGTTGTTATAATGACACCAAATTTGAAAGCCATCTGTGACTTTTCTGTTCTTACTCTGCAACAACCATGGCAATTACAAGTTAAAAAGTAAAATGTATGCAAATTTTAGAATGGAGAATGCGGGCATCGATCCCGCTACCTCTCGCATGCTAAGCGAGCGCTCTACCATTTGAGCTAATTCCCCTGTATGCTCACTCAGCATCACATTTCAAAAGTAACGTTACTGCTGTCCACACTTTATTTTAAGTCTAATTGCCCATAATATGAGTGTTCAGTTCACTCCTAACTGATGCCTTAACTACACCTAGGGGATGTTTTACACTTCAGGTTGGCATGTTTAGTACTTGAATAGGAGTGATATCACTGCATGTTAACCTAGACTCAGGCCCTACCTAATCTTGGAGATACATTTCTCATGAATGAGTAACCAAGGGAGATACAATTTTTAGGAGTTAGTGCATGTCTAATGCAAGATTAATCACCATATTATGAGAGCCAATGCTATCATCCAGCAAAAAATACTCGTTTTCGCCCAACGTGGGGCTTGAACCCACGACCCTGAGATTAAGAGTCTCATGCTCTACCGACTGAGCTAGCCGGGCTCCCACTTAAATATGGTATGCAGACTCATCATTTTTTATTAAGGAAAACTGTTTCTGGATATTCCTCTGCTCTTGTTTTGCAAGGAACTTCACTTTTATACATCCTTCAGAGGAAAGAATGTCAAGTAAAATAAGACGAAATGAAAATGGAAGGTGTGAAATTTTCATTTTGAGATTGCATAAGAAATCAAATTCCTCTCACGTGCTATAGAATACCTAAACACTTTTGATTAAACCACTTTAGTTGTTATAATGACACCAAATTTGAAAGCCATCTGTGACTTTTCTGTTCTTACTCTGCAACAACCATGGCAATTACAAGTTAAAAAGTAAAATGTATGCAAATTTTAGAATGGAGAATGCGGGCATCGATCCCGCTACCTCTCGCATGCTAAGCGAGCGCTCTACCATTTGAGCTAATTCCCCTGTGTGCTCACTCAGCATCACATTTCAAAAGTAACGTTACTGCTGTCCACACTTTATTTTAAGTCTAATTGCCCATAATATGAGTGTTCAGTTCACTCCTAACTGATGCCTTAACTACACCTAGGGGATGTTTTACACTTCAGGTTGGCATGTTTAGTACTTGAATAGGAGTGATATCACTGTATGTTAACCTAGACTCAGGCCCTACCTAATCTTGGGGATACATTTCTCATGAATGAGTAACCAAGGGAGATACAATTTTTAGGAGTTAGTGCATGTCTAATGCAAGATTAATCACCATATTATGAGAGCCAATGCAATCATCCAGCAAAAAATACTTGTTTTCTCCCAACGTGGGGCTCGAACCCACGACCCTGAGATTAAGAGTCTCATGCTCTACCGACTGAGCTAGCCGGGCTCCCACTTAAATATGGTGTGCAGACTCATCATTTTTTATTAAGGAAAACCGTTTCTGGATATTCCTCTGCTCTTGTTTTGCAAGGAACTTCACTTTTATACATCCTTCAGAGGAAAGAATGTCAAGTAAAATAAGACGAAATGAAAATGGAAGGTGTGAAATTTTCATTTTGAGATTGAATAAGAAATCAAATTCCTCTCACGTGCTATAGAATACCTAAACACTTTTGATTAAACCACTTTAGTTGTTATAATGACACCAAATTTGAAAGCCATCTGTGACTTTTCTGTTCTTACTCTGCAACAACCATGGCAATTACAAGTTAAAAAGTAAAATGCATGCAATTTTTAGAATGGAGAATGCAGGCATCGATCCCGCTACCTCTCGCATGCTAAGCGAGCGCTCTACCATTTGAGCTAATTCCCCTGTGTGCTCACTCAGCATCACATTTCAAAAGTAACGTTACTGCTGTCCACACTTTATTTTAAGTCTAATTGCCCATAACATGAGTGTTCAGTTCACTCCTAACTGATGCCTTAACTACACCTAGGGGATGTTTTACACTTCAGGTTGGCATGTTTAGTACTTGAATAGGAGTGATATCACTGTATGTTAACCTAGACTCAGGCCCTACCTAATCTTGGAGATACATTTCTCATGAATGAGTAACCAAGGGAGATACAATTTTTAGGAGTTAGTGCATGTCTAATGCAAGATTAATCACCATATTATGAGAGCCAATGCAATCATCCAGCAAAAAATACTCGTTTTCGCCCAACGTGGGGCTTGAACCCACGACCCTGAGATTAAGAGTCTCATGCTCTACCGACTGAGCTAGCCGGGCTCCCACTTAAATATGGTATGCAGACTCATCATTTTTTATTAAGGAAAACCGTTTCTGGATATTCCTCTGCTCTTGTTTTGCAAGGAACTTCACTTTTATACATCCTTCAGAGGGAAGAATGTCAAGTAAAATAAGACGAAATGAAAATGGAAGGTGTGAAATTTTCATTTTGAGATTGCATAAGAAATCAAATTCCTCTCACGTGCTATAGAATACCTAAACACTTTTGATTAAACCACTTTAGTTGTTATAATGACACCAAATTTGAAAGCCATCTGTGACTTTTCTGTTCTTACTCTGCAACAACCATGGCAATTACAAGTTAAAAAGTAAAATGTATGCAAATTTTAGAATGGAGAATGCGGGCATCGATCCCGCTACCTCTCGCATGCTAAGCGAGCGCTCTACCATTTGAGCTAATTCCCCTGTATGCTCACTCAGCATCACATTTCAAAAGTAACGTTACTGCTGTCCACACTTTATTTTAAGTCTAATTGCCCATAATATGAGTGTTCAGTTCACTCCTAACTGATGCCTTAACTACACCTAGGGGATGTTTTACACTTCAGGTTGGCATGTTTAGTACTTGAATAGGAGTGATATCACTGCATGTTAACCTAGACTCAGGCCCTACCTAATCTTGGAGATACATTTCTCATGAATGAGTAACCAAGGGAGATACAATTTTTAGGAGTTAGTGCATGTCTAATGCAAGATTAATCACCATATTATGAGAGCCAATGCTATCATCCAGCAAAAAATACTCGTTTTCGCCCAACGTGGGGCTTGAACCCACGACCCTGAGATTAAGAGTCTCATGCTCTACCGACTGAGCTAGCCGGGCTCCCACTTAAATATGGTATGCAGACTCATCATTTTTTATTAAGGAAAACTGTTTCTGGATATTCCTCTGCTCTTGTTTTGCAAGGAACTTCACTTTTATACATCCTTCAGAGGAAAGAATGTCAAGTAAAATAAGACGAAATGAAAATGGAAGGTGTGAAATTTTCATTTTGAGATTGCATAAGAAATCAAATTCCTCTCACGTGCTATAGAATACCTAAACACTTTTGATTAAACCACTTTAGTTGTTATAATGACACCAAATTTGAAAGCCATCTGTGACTTTTCTGTTCTTACTCTGCAACAACCATGGCAATTACAAGTTAAAAAGTAAAATGTATGCAAATTTTAGAATGGAGAATGCGGGCATCGATCCCGCTACCTCTCGCATGCTAAGCGAGCGCTCTACCATTTGAGCTAATTCCCCTGTGTGCTCACTCAGCATCACATTTCAAAAGTAACGTTACTGCTGTCCACACTTTATTTTAAGTCTAATTGCCCATAATATGAGTGTTCAGTTCACTCCTAACTGATGCCTTAACTACACCTAGGGGATGTTTTACACTTCAGGTTGGCATGTTTAGTACTTGAATAGGAGTGATATCACTGTATGTTAACCTAGACTCAGGCCCTACCTAATCTTGGGGATACATTTCTCATGAATGAGTAACCAAGGGAGATACAATTTTTAGGAGTTAGTGCATGTCTAATGCAACATTAATCACCATATTATGAGAGCCAATGCAATCATCCAGCAAAAAATACTTGTTTTCGCCCAACGTGGGGCTCGAACCCACGACCCTGAGATTAAGAGTCTCATGCTCTACCGACTGAGCTAGCCGGGCTCCCACTTAAATATGGTGTGCAGACTCATCATTTTTTATTAAGGAAAACCGTTTCTGGATATTCCTCTGCTCTTGTTTTGCAAGGAACTTCACTTTTATACATCCTTCAGAGGAAAGAATGTCAAGTAAAATAAGACGAAATGAAAATGGAAGGTGTGAAATTTTCATTTTGAGATTGAATAAGAAATCAAATTCCTCTCACGTGCTATAGAATACCTAAACACTTTTGATTAAACCACTTTAGTTGTTATAATGACACCAAATTTGAAAGCCATCTGTGACTTTTCTGTTCTTACTCTGCAACAACCATGGCAATTACAAGTTAAAAAGTAAAATGTATGCAAATTTTAGAATGGAGAATGCGGGCATCGATCCCGCTACCTCTCGCATGCTAAGCGAGTGCTCTACCATTTGAGCTAATTCCCCTGTGTGCTCACTCAGCATCACATTTCAAAAGTAACGTTACTGCTGTCCACACTTTATTTTAAGTCTAATTGCCCATAATATGAGTGTTCAGTTCACTCCTAACTGATGCCTTAACTACACCTAGGGGATGTTTTACACTTCAGGTTGGCATGTTTAGTACTTGAATAGGAGTGATATCACTGTATGTTAACCTAGACTCAGGCCCTACCTAATCTTGGGGATACATTTCTCATGAATGAGTAACCAAGGGAGATACAATTTTTAGGAGTTAGTGCATGTCTAATGCAAGATTAATCACCATATTATGAGAGCCAATGCAATCATCCAGCAAAAAATACTTGTTTTCGCCCAACGTGGGGCTCGAACCCACGACCCTGAGATTAAGAGTCTCATGCTCTACCGACTGAGCTAGCCGGGCTCCCACTTAAATATGGTGTGCAGACTCATCATTTTTTATTAAGGAAAACCGTTTCTGGATATTCCTCTGCTCTTGTTTTGCAAGGAACTTCACTTTTATACATCCTTCAGAGGAAAGAATGTCAAGTAAAATAAGACGAAATGAAAATGGAAGGTGTGAAATTTTCATTTTGAGATTGAATAAGAAATCAAATTCCTCTCACGTGCTATAGAATACCTAAACACTTTTGATTAAACCACTTTAGTTGTTATAATGACACCAAATTTGAAAGCCATCTGTGACTTTTCTGTTCTTACTCTGCAACAACCATGGCAATTACAAGTTAAAAAGTAAAATGCATGCAATTTTTAGAATGGAGAATGCAGGCATCGATCCCGCTACCTCTCGCATGCTAAGCGAGCGCTCTACCATTTGAGCTAATTCCCCTGTGTGCTCACTCAGCATCACATTTCAAAAGTAACGTTACTGCTGTCCACACTTTATTTTAAGTCTAATTGCCCATAACATGAGTGTTCAGTTCACTCCTAACTGATGCCTTAACTACACCTAGGGGATGTTTTACACTTCAGGTTGGCATGTTTAGTACTTGAATAGGAGTGATATCACTGTATGTTAACCTAGACTCAGGCCCTACCTAATCTTGGAGATACATTTCTCATGAATGAGTAACCAAGGGAGATACAATTTTTAGGAGTTAGTGCATGTCTAATGCAAGATTAATCACCATATTATGAGAGCCAATGCAATCATCCAGCAAAAAATACTCGTTTTCGCCCAACGTGGGGCTTGAACCCACGACCCTGAGATTAAGAGTCTCATGCTCTACCGACTGAGCTAGCCGGGCTCCCACTTAAATATGGTATGCAGACTCATCATTTTTTATTAAGGAAAACCGTTTCTGGATATTCCTCTGCTCTTGTTTTGCAAGGAACTTCACTTTTATACATCCTTCAGAGGAAAGAATGTCAAGTAAAATAAGACGAAATGAAAATGGAAGGTGTGAAATTTTCATTTTGAGATTGCATAAGAAATCAAATTCCTCTCACGTGCTATAGAATACCTAAACACTTTTGATTAAACCACTTTAGTTGTTATAATGACACCAAATTTGAAAGCCATCTGTGACTTTTCTGTTCTTACTCTGCAACAACCATGGCAATTACAAGTTAAAAAGTAAAATGTATGCAAATTTTAGAATGGAGAATGCGGGCATCGATCCCGCTACCTCTCGCATGCTAAGCGAGCGCTCTACCATTTGAGCTAATTCCCCTGTGTGCTCACTCAGCATCACATTTCAAAAGTAACGTTACTGCTGTCCACACTTTATTTTAAGTCTAATTGCCCATAATATGAGTGTTCAGTTCACTCCTAACTGATGCCTTAACTACACCTAGGGGATGTTTTACACTTCAGGTTGGCATGTTTAGTACTTGAATAGGAGTGATATCACTGCATGTTAACCTAGACTCAGGCCCTACCTAATCTTGGAGATACATTTCTCATGAATGAGTAACCAAGGGAGATACAATTTTTAGGAGTTAGTGCATGTCTAATGCAAGATTAATCACCATATTATGAGAGCCAATGCTATCATCCAGCAAAAAATACTCGTTTTCGCCCAACGTGGGGCTTGAACCCACGACCCTGAGATTAAGAGTCTCATGCTCTACCGACTGAGCTAGCCGGGCTCCCACTTAAATATGGTATGCAGACTCATCATTTTTTATTAAGGAAAACTGTTTCTGGATATTCCTCTGCTCTTGTTTTGCAAGGAACTTCACTTTTATACATCCTTCAGAGGAAAGAATGTCAAGTAAAATAAGACGAAATGAAAATGGAAGGTGTGAAATTTTCATTTTGAGATTGAATAAGAAATCAAATTCCTCTCACGTGCTATAGAATACCTAAACACTTTTGATTAAACCACTTTAGTTGTTATAATGACACCAAATTTGAAAGCCATCTGTGACTTTTCTGTTCTTACTCTGCAACAACCATGGCAATTACAAGTTAAAAAGTAAAATGTATGCAAATTTTAGAATGGAGAATGCGGGCATCGATCCCGCTACCTCTCGCATGCTAAGCGAGTGCTCTACCATTTGAGCTAATTCCCCTGTGTGCTCACTCAGCATCACATTTCAAAAGTAACGTTACTGCTGTCCACACTTTATTTTAAGTCTAATTGCCCATAATATGAGTGTTCAGTTCACTCCTAACTGATGCCTTAACTACACCTAGGGGATGTTTTACACTTCAGGTTGGCATGTTTAGTACTTGAATAGCAGTGATATCACTGTATGTTAACCTAGACTCAGGCCCTACCTAATCTTGGGGATACATTTCTCATGAATGAGTAACCAAGGGAGATACAATTTTTAGGAGTTAGTGCATGTCTAATGCAACATTAATCACCATATTATGAGAGCCAATGCAATCATCCAGCAAAAAATACTTGTTTTCGCCCAACGTGGGGCTCGAACCCACGACCCTGAGATTAAGAGTCTCATGCTCTACCGACTGAGCTAGCCGGGCTCCCACTTAAATATGGTGTGCAGACTCATCATTTTTTATTAAGGAAAACCGTTTCTGGATATTCCTCTGCTCTTGTTTTGCAAGGAACTTCACTTTTATACATCCTTCAGAGGAAAGAATGTCAAGTAAAATAAGACGAAATGAAAATGGAAGGTGTGAAATTTTCATTTTGAGATTGAATAAGAAATCAAATTCCTCTCACGTGCTATAGAATACCTAAACACTTTTGATTAAACCACTTTAGTTGTTATAATGACACCAAATTTGAAAGCCATCTGTGACTTTTCTGTTCTTACTCTGCAACAACCATGGCAATTACAAGTTAAAAAGTAAAATGTATGCAAATTTTAGAATGGAGAATGCGGGCATCGATCCCGCTACCTCTCGCATGCTAAGCGAGTGCTCTACCATTTGAGCTAATTCCCCTGTGTGCTCACTCAGCATCACATTTCAAAAGTAACGTTACTGCTGTCCACACTTTATTTTAAGTCTAATTGCCCATAATATGAGTGTTCAGTTCACTCCTAACTGATGCCTTAACTACACCTAGGGGATGTTTTACACTTCAGGTTGGCATGTTTAGTACTTGAATAGGAGTGATATCACTGTATGTTAACCTAGACTCAGGCCCTACCTAATCTTGGGGATACATTTCTCATGAATGAGTAACCAAGGGAGATACAATTTTTAGGAGTTAGTGCATGTCTAATGCAACATTAATCACCATATTATGAGAGCCAATGCAATCATCCAGCAAAAAATACTTGTTTTCGCCCAACGTGGGGCTCGAACCTACGACCCTGAGATTAAGAGTCTCATGCTCTACCGACTGAGCTAGCCGGGCTCCCACTTAAATATGGTGTGCAGACTCATCATTTTTTATTAAGGAAAACCGTTTCTGGATATTCCTCTGCTCTTGTTTTGCAAGGAACTTCACTTTTATACATCCTTCAGAGGAAAGAATGTCAAGTAAAATTAGACGAAATGAAAATGGAAGGTGTGAAATTTTCATTTTGAGATTGAATAAGAAATCAAATTCCTCTCACGTGCTATAGAATACCTAAACACTTTTGATTAAACCACTTTAGTTGTTATAATGACACCAAATTTGAAAGCCATCTGTGACTTTTCTGTTCTTACTCTGCAACAACCATGGCAATTACAAGTTAAAAAGTAAAATGTATGCAAATTTTAGAATGGAGAATGCGGGCATCGATCCCGCTACCTCTCGCATGCTAAGCGAGCGCTCTACCATTTGAGCTAATTCCCCTGTATGCTCACTCAGCATCACATTTCAAAAGTAACGTTACTGCTGTCCACACTTTATTTTAAGTCTAATTGCCCATAATATGAGTGTTCAGTTCACTCCTAACTGATGCCTTAACTACACCTAGGGGATGTTTTACACTTCAGGTTGGCATGTTTAGTACTTGAATAGGAGTGATATCACTGCATGTTAACCTAGACTCAGGCCCTACCTAATCTTGGAGATACATTTCTCATGAATGAGTAACCAAGGGAGATACAATTTTTAGGAGTTAGTGCATGTCTAATGCAAGATTAATCACCATATTATGAGAGCCAATGCAATCATCCAGCAAAAAATACTCGTTTTCGCCCAACGTGGGGCTTGAACCCACGACCCTGAGATTAAGAGTCTCATGCTCTACCGACTGAGCTAGCCGGGCTCCCACTTAAATATGGTATGCAGACTCATCATTTTTTATTAAGGAAAACCGTTTCTGGATATTCCTCTGCTCTTGTTTTGCAAGGAACTTCACTTTTATACATCCTTCAGAGGGAAGAATGTCAAGTAAAATAAGACGAAATGAAAATGGAAGGTGTGAAATTTTCATTTTGAGATTGCATAAGAAATCAAATTCCTCTCACGTGCTATAGAATACCTAAACACTTTTGATTAAACCACTTTAGTTGTTATAATGACACCAAATTTGAAAGCCATCTGTGACTTTTCTGTTCTTACTCTGCAACAACCATGGCAATTACAAGTTAAAAAGTAAAATGTATGCAAATTTTAGAATGGAGAATGCGGGCATCGATCCCGCTACCTCTCGCATGCTAAGCGAGCGCTCTACCATTTGAGCTAATTCCCCTGTATGCTCACTCAGCATCACATTTCAAAAGTAACGTTACTGCTGTCCACACTTTATTTTAAGTCTAATTGCCCATAATATGAGTGTTCAGTTCACTCCTAACTGATGCCTTAACTACACCTAGGGGATGTTTTACACTTCAGGTTGGCATGTTTAGTACTTGAATAGGAGTGATATCACTGCATGTTAACCTAGACTCAGGCCCTACCTAATCTTGGAGATACATTTCTCATGAATGAGTAACCAAGGGAGATACAATTTTTAGGAGTTAGTGCATGTCTAATGCAAGATTAATCACCATATTATGAGAGCCAATGCTATCATCCAGCAAAAAATACTCGTTTTCGCCCAACGTGGGGCTTGAACCCACGACCCTGAGATTAAGAGTCTCATGCTCTACCGACTGAGCTAGCCGGGCTCCCACTTAAATATGGTATGCAGACTCATCATTTTTTATTAAGGAAAACTGTTTCTGGATATTCCTCTGCTCTTGTTTTGCAAGGAACTTCACTTTTATACATCCTTCAGAGGAAAGAATGTCAAGTAAAATAAGACGAAATGAAAATGGAAGGTGTGAAATTTTCATTTTGAGATTGCATAAGAAATCAAATTCCTCTCACGTGCTATAGAATACCTAAACACTTTTGATTAAACCACTTTAGTTGTTATAATGACACCAAATTTGAAAGCCATCTGTGACTTTTCTGTTCTTACTCTGCAACAACCATGGCAATTACAAGTTAAAAAGTAAAATGTATGCAAATTTTAGAATGGAGAATGCGGGTATCGATCCCGCTACCTCTCGCATGCTAAGCGAGCGCTCTACCATTTGAGCTAATTCCCCTGTGTGCTCACTCAGCATCACATTTCAAAAGTAACGTTACTGCTGTCCACACTTTATTTTAAGTCTAATTGCCCATAATATGAGTGTTCAGTTCACTCCTAACTGATGCCTTAACTACACCTAGGGGATGTTTTACACTTCAGGTTGGCATGTTTAGTACTTGAATAGGAGTGATATCACTGTATGTTAACCTAGACTCAGGCCCTACCTAATCTTGGGGATACATTTCTCATGAATGAGTAACCAAGGGAGATACAATTTTTAGGAGTTAGTGCATGTCTAATGCAACATTAATCACCATATTATGAGAGCCAATGCAATCATCCAGCAAAAAATACGTGTTTTCGCCCAATGTGGGGCTCGAACCCACGACCCTGAGATTAAGAGTCTCATGCTCTACCGACTGAGCTAGCCGGGCTCCCACTTAAATATGGTGTGCAGACTCATCATTTTTTATTAAGGAAAACCGTTTCTGGATATTCCTCTGCTCTTGTTTTGCAAGGAACTTCACTTTTATACATCCTTCAGAGGAAAGAATGTCAAGTAAAATAAGACGAAATGAAAATGGAAGGTGTGAAATTTTCATTTTGAGATTGAATAAGAAATCAAATTCCTCTCACGTGCTATAGAATACCTAAACACTTTTGATTAAACCACTTTAGTTGTTATAATGACACCAAATTTGAAAGCCATCTGTGACTTTTCTGTTCTTACTCTGCAACAACCATGGCAATTACAAGTTAAAAAGTAAAATGTATGCAAATTTTAGAATGGAGAATGCGGGCATCGATCCCGCTACCTCTCGCATGCTAAGCGAGTGCTCTACCATTTGAGCTAATTCCCCTGAGTGCTCACTCAGCATCACATTTCAAAAGTAACGTTACTGCTGTCCACACTTTATTTTAAGTCTAATTGCCCATAATATGAGTGTTCAGTTCACTCCTAACTGATGCCTTAACTACACCTAGGGGATGTTTTACACTTCAGGTTGGCATGTTTAGTACTTGAATAGGAGTGATATCACTGCATGTTAACCTAGACTCAGGCCCTACCTAATCTTGGAGATACATTTCTCATGAATGAGTAACCAAGGGAGATACAATTTTTAGGAGTTAGTGCATGTCTAATGCAAGATTAATCACCATATTATGAGAGCCAATGCTATCATCCAGCAAAAAATACTCGTTTTCACCCAACGTGGGGCTTGAACCCACGACCCTGAGATTAAGAGTCTCATGCTCTACCGACTGAGCTAGCCGGGCTCCCACTTAAATATGGTATGCAGACTCATCATTTTTTATTAAGGAAAACCGTTTCTGGATATTCCTCTGCTCTTGTTTTGCAAGGAACTTCACTTTTATACATCCTTCAGAGGGAAGAATGTCAAGTAAAATAAGACGAAATGAAAATGGAAGGTGTGAAATTTTCATTTTGAGATTGCATAAGAAATCAAATTCCTCTCACGTGCTATAGAATACCTAAACACTTTTGATTAAACCACTTTAGTTGTTATAATGACACCAAATTTGAAAGCCATCTGTGACTTTTCTGTTCTTACTCTGCAACAACCATGGCAATTACAAGTTAAAAAGTAAAATGTATGCAAATTTTAGAATGGAGAATGCGGGCATCGATCCCGCTACCTCTCGCATGCTAAGCGAGCGCTCTACCATTTGAGCTAATTCCCCTGTATGCTCACTCAGCATCACATTTCAAAAGTAACGTTACTGCTGTCCACACTTTATTTTAAGTCTAATTGCCCATAATATGAGTGTTCAGTTCACTCCTAACTGATGCCTTAACTACACCTAGGGGATGTTTTACACTTCAGGTTGGCATGTTTAGTACTTGAATAGGAGTGATATCACTGCATGTTAACCTAGACTCAGGCCCTACCTAATCTTGGAGATACATTTCTCATGAATGAGTAACCAAGGGAGATACAATTTTTAGGAGTTAGTGCATGTCTAATGCAAGATTAATCACCATATTATGAGAGCCAATGCTATCATCCAGCAAAAAATACTCGTTTTTGCCCAACGTGGGGCTTGAACCCACGACCCTGAGATTAAGAGTCTCATGCTCTACCGACTGAGCTAGCCGGGCTCCCACTTAAATATGGTATGCAGACTCATCATTTTTTATTAAGGAAAACTGTTTCTGGATATTCCTCTGCTCTTGTTTTGCAAGGAACTTCACTTTTATACATCCTTCAGAGGAAAGAATGTCAAGTAAAATAAGACGAAATGAAAATGGAAGGTGTGAAATTTTCATTTTGAGATTGCATAAGAAATCAAATTCCTCTCACGTGCTATAGAATACCTAAACACTTTTGATTAAACCACTTTAGTTGTTATAATGACACCAAATTTGAAAGCCATCTGTGACTTTTCTGTTCTTACTCTGCAACAACCATGGCAATTACAAGTTAAAAAGTAAAATGTATGCAAATTTTAGAATGGAGAATGCGGGCATCGATCCCGCTACCTCTCGCATGCTAAGCGAGCGCTCTACCATTTGAGCTAATTCCCCTGTGTGCTCACTCAGCATCACATTTCAAAAGTAACGTTACTGCTGTCCACACTTTATTTTAAGTCTAATTGCCCATAATATGAGTGTTCAGTTCACTCCTAACTGATGCCTTAACTACACCTAGGGGATGTTTTACACTTCAGGTTGGCATGTTTAGTACTTGAATAGGAGTGATATCACTGTATGTTAACCTAGACTCAGGCCCTACCTAATCTTGGGGATACATTTCTCATGAATGAGTAACCAAGGGAGATACAATTTTTAGGAGTTAGTGCATGTCTAATGCAACATTAATCACCATATTATGAGAGCCAATGCAATCATCCAGCAAAAAATACTTGTTTTCGCCCAACGTGGGGCTCGAACCCACGACCCTGAGATTAAGAGTCTCATGCTCTACCGACTGAGCTAGCCGGGCTCCCACTTAAATATGGTGTGCAGACTCATCATTTTTTATTAAGGAAAACCGTTTCTGGATATTCCTCTGCTCTTGTTTTGCAAGGAACTTCACTTTTATACATCCTTCAGAGGAAAGAATGTCAAGTAAAATAAGACGAAATGAAAATGGAAGGTGTGAAATTTTCATTTTGAGATTGAATAAGAAATCAAATTCCTCTCACGTGCTATAGAATACCTAAACACTTTTGATTAAACCACTTTAGTTGTTATAATGACACCAAATTTGAAAGCCATCTGTGACTTTTCTGTTCTTACTCTGCAACAACCATGGCAATTACAAGTTAAAAAGTAAAATGTATGCAAATTTTAGAATGGAGAATGCGGGCATCGATCCCGCTACCTCTCGCATGCTAAGCGAGTGCTCTACCATTTGAGCTAATTCCCCTGTGTGCTCACTCAGCATCACATGTCAAAAGTAACGTTACTGCTGTCCACACTTTATTTTAAGTCTAATTGCCCATAATATGAGTGTTCAGTTCACTCCTAACTGATGCCTTAACTACACCTAGGGGATGTTTTACACTTCAGGTTGGCATGTTTAGTACTTGAATAGGAGTGATATCACTGTATGTTAACCTAGACTCAGGCCCTACCTAATCTTGGGGATACATTTCTCATGAATGAGTAACCAAGGGAGATACAATTTTTAGGAGTTAGTGCATGTCTAATGCAAGATTAATCACCATATTATGAGAGCCAATGCAATCATCCAGCAAAAAATACTTGTTTTCGCCCAACGTGGGGCTCGAACCCACGACCCTGAGATTAAGAGTCTCATGCTCTACCGACTGAGCTAGCCGGGCTCCCACTTAAATATGGTGTGCAGACTCATCATTTTTTATTAAGGAAAACCGTTTCTGGATATTCCTCTGCTCTTGTTTTGCAAGGAACTTCACTTTTATACATCCTTCAGAGGAAAGAATGTCAAGTAAAATAAGACGAAATGAAAATGGAAGGTGTGAAATTTTCATTTTGAGATTGAATAAGAAATCAAATTCCTCTCACGTGCTATAGAATACCTAAACACTTTTGATTAAACCACTTTAGTTGTTATAATGACACCAAATTTGAAAGCCATCTGTGACTTTTCTGTTCTTACTCTGCAACAACCATGGCAATTACAAGTTAAAAAGTAAAATGCATGCAATTTTTAGAATGGAGAATGCAGGCATCGATCCCGCTACCTCTCGCATGCTAAGCGAGCGCTCTACCATTTGAGCTAATTCCCCTGTGTGCTCACTCAGCATCACATTTCAAAAGTAACGTTACTGCTGTCCACACTTTATTTTAAGTCTAATTGCCCATAACATGAGTGTTCAGTTCACTCCTAACTGATGCCTTAACTACACCTAGGGGATGTTTTACACTTCAGGTTGGCATGTTTAGTACTTGAATAGGAGTGATATCACTGTATGTTAACCTAGACTCAGGCCCTACCTAATCTTGGAGATACATTTCTCATGAATGAGTAACCAAGGGAGATACAATTTTTAGGAGTTAGTGCATGTCTAATGCAAGATTAATCACCATATTATGAGAGCCAATGCAATCATCCAGCAAAAAATACTCGTTTTCGCCCAACGTGGGGCTTGAACCCACGACCCTGAGATTAAGAGTCTCATGCTCTACCGACTGAGCTAGCCGGGCTCCCACTTAAATATGGTATGCAGACTCATCATTTTTTATTAAGGAAAACCGTTTCTGGATATTCCTCTGCTCTTGTTTTGCAAGGAACTTCACTTTTATACATCCTTCAGAGGGAAGAATGTCAAGTAAAATAAGACGAAATGAAAATGGAAGGTGTGAAATTTTCATTTTGAGATTGCATAAGAAATCAAATTCCTCTCACGTGCTATAGAATACCTAAACACTTTTGATTAAACCACTTTAGTTGTTATAATGACACCAAATTTGAAAGCCATCTGTGACTTTTCTGTTCTTACTCTGCAACAACCATGGCAATTACAAGTTAAAAAGTAAAATGTATGCAAATTTTAGAATGGAGAATGCGGGCATCGATCCCGCTACCTCTCGCATGCTAAGCGAGCGCTCTACCATTTGAGCTAATTCCCCTGTATGCTCACTCAGCATCACATTTCAAAAGTAACGTTACTGCTGTCCACACTTTATTTTAAGTCTAATTGCCCATAATATGAGTGTTCAGTTCACTCCTAACTGATGCCTTAACTACACCTAGGGGATGTTTTACACTTCAGGTTGGCATGTTTAGTACTTGAATAGGAGTGATATCACTGCATGTTAACCTAGACTCAGGCCCTACCTAATCTTGGAGATACATTTCTCATGAATGAGTAACCAAGGGAGATACAATTTTTAGGAGTTAGTGCATGTCTAATGCAAGATTAATCACCATATTATGAGAGCCAATGCTATCATCCAGCAAAAAATACTCGTTTTCGCCCAACGTGGGGCTTGAACCCACGACCCTGAGATTAAGAGTCTCATGCTCTACCGACTGAGCTAGCCGGGCTCCCACTTAAATATGGTATGCAGACTCATCATTTTTTATTAAGGAAAACTGTTTCTGGATATTCCTCTGCTCTTGTTTTGCAAGGAACTTCACTTTTATACATCCTTCAGAGGAAAGAATGTCAAGTAAAATAAGACGAAATGAAAATGGAAGGTGTGAAATTTTCATTTTGAGATTGCATAAGAAATCAAATTCCTCTCACGTGCTATAGAATACCTAAACACTTTTGATTAAACCACTTTAGTTGTTATAATGACACCAAATTTGAAAGCCATCTGTGACTTTTCTGTTCTTACTCTGCAACAACCATGGCAATTACAAGTTAAAAAGTAAAATGTATGCAAATTTTAGAATGGAGAATGCGGGCATCGATCCCGCTACCTCTCGCATGCTAAGCGAGCGCTCTACCATTTGAGCTAATTCCCCTGTGTGCTCACTCAGCATCACATTTCAAAAGTAACGTTACTGCTGTCCACACTTTATTTTAAGTCTAATTGCCCATAATATGAGTGTTCAGTTCACTCCTAACTGATGCCTTAACTACACCTAGGGGATGTTTTACACTTCAGGTTGGCATGTTTAGTACTTGAATAGGAGTGATATCACTGTATGTTAACCTAGACTCAGGCCCTACCTAATCTTGGGGATACATTTCTCATGAATGAGTAACCAAGGGAGATACAATTTTTAGGAGTTAGTGCATGTCTAATGCAACATTAATCACCATATTATGAGAGCCAATGCAATCATCCAGCAAAAAATACTTGTTTTCGCCCAACGTGGGGCTCGAACCCACGACCCTGAGATTAAGAGTCTCATGCTCTACCGACTGAGCTAGCCGGGCTCCCACTTAAATATGGTGTGCAGACTCATCATTTTTTATTAAGGAAAACCGTTTCTGGATATTCCTCTGCTCTTGTTTTGCAAGGAACTTCACTTTTATATATCCTTCAGAGGAAAGAATGTCAAGTAAAATAAGACGAAATGAAAATGGAAGGTGTGAAATTTTCATTTTGAGATTGAATAAGAAATCAAATTCCTCTCACGTGCTATAGAATACCTAAACACTTTTGATTAAACCACTTTAGTTGTTATAATGACACCAAATTTGAAAGCCATCTGTGACTTTTCTGTTCTTACTCTGCAACAACCATGGCAATTACAAGTTAAAAAGTAAAATGTATGTAAATTTTAGAATGGAGAATGCGGGCATCGATCCCGCTACCTCTCGCATGCTAAGCGAGTGCTCTACCATTTGAGCTAATTCCCCTGTGTGCTCACTCAGCATCACATTTCAAAAGTAACGTTACTGCTGTCCACACTTTATTTTAAGTCTAATTGCCCATAATATGAGTGTTCAGTTCACTCCTAACTGATGCCTTAACTACACCTAGGGGATGTTTTACACTTCAGGTTGGCATGTTTAGTACTTGAATAGGAGTGATATCACTGCATGTTAACCTAGACTCAGGCCCTACCTAATCTTGGAGATACATTTCTCATGAATGAGTAACCAAGGGAGATACAATTTTTAGGAGTTAGTGCATGTCTAATGCAAGATTAATCACCATATTATGAGAGCCAATGCTATCATCCAGCAAAAAATACTCGTTTTCGCCCAACGTGGGGCTTGAACCCACGACCCTGAGATTAAGAGTCTCATGCTCTACCGACTGAGCTAGCCGGGCTCCCACTTAAATATGGTATGCAGACTCATCATTTTTTATTAAGGAAAACCGTTTCTGGATATTCCTCTGCTCTTGTTTTGCAAGGAACTTCACTTTTATACATCCTTCAGAGGGAAGAATGTCAAGTAAAATAAGACGAAATGAAAATGGAAGGTGTGAAATTTTCATTTTGAGATTGCATAAGAAATCAAATTCCTCTCACGTGCTATAGAATACCTAAACACTTTTGATTAAACCACTTTAGTTGTTATAATGACACCAAATTTGAAAGCCATCTGTGACTTTTCTGTTCTTACTCTGCAACAACCATGGCAATTACAAGTTAAAAAGTAAAATGTATGCAAATTTTAGAATGGAGAATGCGGGCATCGATCCCGCTACCTCTCGCATGCTAAGCGAGCGCTCTACCATTTGAGCTAATTCCCCTGTATGCTCACTCAGCATCACATTTCAAAAGTAACGTTACTGCTGTCCACACTTTATTTTAAGTCTAATTGCCCATAATATGAGTGTTCAGTTCACTCCTAACTGATGCCTTAACTACACCTAGGGGATGTTTTACACTTCAGGTTGGCATGTTTAGTACTTGAATAGGAGTGATATCACTGCATGTTAACCTAGACTCAGGCCCTACCTAATCTTGGAGATACATTTCTCATGAATGAGTAACCAAGGGAGATACAATTTTTAGGAGTTAGTGCATGTCTAATGCAAGATTAATCACCATATTATGAGAGCCAATGCTATCATCCAGCAAAAAATACTCGTTTTCGCCCAACGTGGGGCTTGAACCCACGACCCTGAGATTAAGAGTCTCATGCTCTACCGACTGAGCTAGCCGGGCTCCCACTTAAATATGGTATGCAGACTCATCATTTTTTATTAAGGAAAACTGTTTCTGGATATTCCTCTGCTCTTGTTTTGCAAGGAACTTCACTTTTATACATCCTTCAGAGGAAAGAATGTCAAGTAAAATAAGACGAAATGAAAATGGAAGGTGTGAAATTTTCATTTTGAGATTGCATAAGAAATCAAATTCCTCTCACGTGCTATAGAATACCTAAACACTTTTGATTAAACCACTTTAGTTGTTATAATGACACCAAATTTGAAAGCCATCTGTGACTTTTCTGTTCTTACTCTGCAACAACCATGGCAATTACAAGTTAAAAAGTAAAATGTATGCAAATTTTAGAATGGAGAATGCGGGCATCGATCCCGCTACCTCTCGCATGCTAAGCGAGCGCTCTACCATTTGAGCTAATTCCCCTGTGTGCTCACTCAGCATCACATTTCAAAAGTAACGTTACTGCTGTCCACACTTTATTTTAAGTCTAATTGCCCATAATATGAGTGTTCAGTTCACTCCTAACTGATGCCTTAACTACACCTAGGGGATGTTTTACACTTCAGGTTGGCATGTTTAGTACTTGAATAGGAGTGATATCACTGTATGTTAACCTAGACTCAGGCCCTACCTAATCTTGGGGATACATTTCTCATGAATGAGTAACCAAGGGAGATACAATTTTTAGGAGTTAGTGCATGTCTAATGCAACATTAATCACCATATTATGAGAGCCAATGCAATCATCCAGCAAAAAATACTTGTTTTCGCCCAACGTGGGGCTCGAACCCACGACCCTGAGATTAAGAGTCTCATGCTCTACCGACTGAGCTAGCCGGGCTCCCACTTAAATATGGTGTGCAGACTCATCATTTTTTATTAAGGAAAACCGTTTCTGGATATTCCTCTGCTCTTGTTTTGCAAGGAACTTCACTTTTATACATCCTTCAGAGGAAAGAATGTCAAGTAAAATAAGACGAAATGAAAATGGAAGGTGTGAAATTTTCATTTTGAGATTGAATAAGAAATCAAATTCCTCTCACGTGCTATAGAATACCTAAACACTTTTGATTAAACCACTTTAGTTGTTATAATGACACCAAATTTGAAAGCCATCTGTGACTTTTCTGTTCTTACTCTGCAACAACCATGGCAATTACAAGTTAAAAAGTAAAATGTATGCAAATTTTAGAATGGAGAATGCGGGCATCGATCCCGCTACCTCTCGCATGCTAAGCGAGTGCTCTACCATTTGAGCTAATTCCCCTGTGTGCTCACTCAGCATCACATTTCAAAAGTAACGTTACTGCTGTCCACACTTTATTTTAAGTCTAATTGCCCATAATATGAGTGTTCAGTTCACTCCTAACTGATGCCTTAACTACACCTAGGGGATGTTTTACACTTCAGGTTGGCATGTTTAGTACTTGAATAGGAGTGATATCACTGCATGTTAACCTAGACTCAGGCCCTACCTAATCTTGGAGATACATTTCTCATGAATGAGTAACCAAGGGAGATACAATTTTTAGGAGTTAGTGCATGTCTAATGCAAGATTAATCACCATATTATGAGAGCCAATGCTATCATCCAGCAAAAAATACTCGTTTTCGCCCAACGTGGGGCTTGAACCCACGACCCTGAGATTAAGAGTCTCATGCTCTACCGACTGAGCTAGCCGGGCTCCCACTTAAATATGGTATGCAGACTCATCATTTTTTATTAAGGAAAACTGTTTCTGGATATTCCTCTGCTCTTGTTTTGCAAGGAACTTCACTTTTATACATCCTTCAGAGGAAAGAATGTCAAGTAAAATAAGACGAAATGAAAATGGAAGGTGTGAAATTTTCATTTTGAGATTGCATAAGAAATCAAATTCCTCTCACGTGCTATAGAATACCTAAACACTTTTGATTAAACCACTTTAGTTGTTATAATGACACCAAATTTGAAAGCCATCTGTGACTTTTCTGTTCTTACTCTGCAACAACCATGGCAATTACAAGTTAAAAAGTAAAATGTATGCAAATTTTAGAATGGAGAATGCGGGCATCGATCCCGCTACCTCTCGCATGCTAAGCGAGCGCTCTACCATTTGAGCTAATTCCCCTGTGTGCTCACTCAGCATCACATTTCAAAAGTAACGTTACTGCTTTCCACACTTTATTTTAAGTCTAATTGCCCATAATATGAGTGTTCAGTTCACTCCTAACTGATGCCTTAACTACACCTAGGGGATGTTTTACACTTCAGGTTGGCATGTTTAGTACTTGAATAGGAGTGATATCACTGCATGTTAACCTAGACTCAGGCCCTACCTAATCTTGGAGATACATTTCTCATGAATGAGTAACCAAGGGAGATACAATTTTTAGGAGTTAGTGCATGTCTAATGCAAGATTAATCACCATATTATGAGAGCCCATGCTATCATCCAGCAAAAAATACTCGTTTTCGCCCAACGTGTGGCTCGAACCCACGACCCTGAGATTAAGAGTCCCATGCTCTACCGACTGAGCTAGCCGGGCTCCCACTTAAATATGGTATGCAGACTCATCATTTTTTATTAAGGAAAACTGTTTCTGGATATTCCTCTGCTCTTGTTTTGCAAGGAACTTCACTTTTATACATCCTTCAGAGGAAAGAATGTCAAGTAAAATAAGACGAAATGAAAATGGAAGGTGTGAAATTTTCATTTTGAGATTGCATAAGAAATCAAATTCCTCTCACGTGCTATAGAATACCTAAACACTTTTGATTAAACCACTTTAGTTGTTATAATGACACCAAATTTGAAAGCCATCTGTGACTTTTCTGTTCTTACTCTGCAACAACCATGGCAATTACAAGTTAAAAAGTAAAATGTATGCAAATTTTAGAATGGAGAATGCGGGCATCGATCCCGCTACCTCTCGCATGCTAAGCGAGCGCTCTACCATTTGAGCTAATTCCCCTGTGTGCTCACTCAGCATCACATTTCAAAAGTAACGTTACTGCTGTCCACACTTTATTTTAAGTCTAATTGCCCATAATATGAGTGTTCAGTTCACTCCTAACTGATGCCTTAACTACACCTAGGGGATGTTTTACACTTCAGGTTGGCATGTTTAGTACTTGAATAGGAGTGATATCACTGCATGTTAACCTAGACTCAGGCCCTACCTAATCTTGGAGATACATTTCTCATGAATGAGTAACCAAGGGAGATACAATTTTTAGGAGTTAGTGCATGTCTAATGCAAGATTAATCACCATATTATGAGAGCCAATGATATCATCCAGCAAAAAATACTCGTTTTCGCCCAACGTGGGGCTCGAACCCACGACCCTGAGATTAAGAGTCTCATGATCTACCGACTGAGCTAGCCGGCTCCCACTTAAATACGGTATGCAGACACATCATTTTTTATTAAGGAAAACTGTTTCTGGATATTCCTCTGCTCTTGTTTTGCAAGGAACTTCACTTTTATACATCCTTCAGAGGAAAGAATGTCAAGTAAAATAAGACGAAATGAAAATGGAAGGTGTGAAATTTTCATTTTGAGATTGCATAAGAAATCAAATTCCTCTCACGTGCTATAGAATACCTAAACACTTTTGATTAAACCACTTTAGTTGTTATAATGACACCAAATTTGAAAGCCATCTGTGACTTTTCTGTTCTTACTCTGCAACAACCATGGCAATTACAAGTTAAAAAGTAAAATGTATGCAAATTTTAGAATGGAGAATGCGGGCATCGATCCCACTACCTCTCGCATGCTAAGCGAGCGCTCTACCATTTGAGCTAATTCCCCTGTGTGCTCACTCAGCATCACATTTCAAAAGTAACGTTACTGCTGTCCACACTTTATTTTAAGTCTAATTGCCCATAATATGAGTGTTCAGTTCACTCCTAACTGATGCCTTAACTACACCTAGGGGATGTTTTACACTTCAGGTTGGCATGTTTAGTACTTGAATAGGAGTGATATCACTGCATGTTAACCTAGACTCAGGCCCTACCTAATCTTGGAGATACATTTCTCATGAATGAGTAACCAAGGGAGATACAATTTTTAGGAGTTAGTGCATGTCTAATGCAAGATTAATCACCATATTATGAGAGCCAATGCTATCATCCAGCAAAAAATACTCGTTTTCGCCCAACGTGGGGCTTGAACCCACGACCCTGAGATTAAGAGTCTCATGCTCTACCGACTGAGCTAGCCGGGCTCCCACTTAAATATGGTATGCAGACTCATCATTTTTTATTAAGGAAAACCGTTTCTGGATATTCCTCTGCTCTTGTTTTGCAAGGAACTTCACTTTTATACATCCTTCAGAGGGAAGAATGTCAAGTAAAATAAGACGAAATGAAAATGGAAGGTGTGAAATTTTCATTTTGAGATTGCATAAGAAATCAAATTCCTCTCACGTGCTATAGAATACCTAAACACTTTTGATTAAACCACTTTAGTTGTTATAATGACACCAAATTTGAAAGCCATCTGTGACTTTTCTGTTCTTACTCTGCAACAACCATGGCAATTACAAGTTAAAAAGTAAAATGTATGCAAATTTTAGAATGGAGAATGCGGGCATCGATCCCGCTACCTCTCGCATGCTAAGCGAGCGCTCTACCATTTGAGCTAATTCCCCTGTATGCTCACTCAGCATCACATTTCAAAAGTAACGTTACTGCTGTCCACACTTTATTTTAAGTCTAATTGCCCATAATATGAGTGTTCAGTTCACTCCTAACTGATGCCTTAACTACACCTAGGGGATGTTTTACACTTCAGGTTGGCATGTTTAGTACTTGAATAGGAGTGATATCACTGCATGTTAACCTAGACTCAGGCCCTACCTAATCTTGGAGATACATTTCTCATGAATGAGTAACCAAGGGAGATACAATTTTTAGGAGTTAGTGCATGTCTAATGCAAGATTAATCACCATATTATGAGAGCCAATGCTATCATCCAGCAAAAAATACTCGTTTTCGCCCAACGTGGGGCTTGAACCCACGACCCTGAGATTAAGAGTCTCATGCTCTACCGACTGAGCTAGCCGGGCTCCCACTTAAATATGGTATGCAGACTCATCATTTTTTATTAAGGAAAACTGTTTCTGGATATTCCTCTGCTCTTGTTTTGCAAGGAACTTCACTTTTATACATCCTTCAGAGGAAAGAATGTCAAGTAAAATAAGACGAAATGAAAATGGAAGGTGTGAAATTTTCATTTTGAGATTGCATAAGAAATCAAATTCCTCTCACGTGCTATAGAATACCTAAACACTTTTGATTAAACCACTTTAGTTGTTATAATGACACCAAATTTGAAAGCCATCTGTGACTTTTCTGTTCTTACTCTGCAACAACCATGGCAATTACAAGTTAAAAAGTAAAATGTATGCAAATTTTAGAATGGAGAATGCGGGCATCGATCCCGCTACCTCTCGCATGCTAAGCGAGCGCTCTACCATTTGAGCTAATTCCCCTGTGTGCTCACTCAGCATCACATTTCAAAAGTAACGTTACTGCTGTCCACACTTTATTTTAAGTCTAATTGCCCATAATATGAGTGTTCAGTTCACTCCTAACTGATGCCTTAACTACACCTAGGGGATGTTTTACACTTCAGGTTGGCATGTTTAGTACTTGAATAGGAGTGATATCACTGTATGTTAACCTAGACTCAGGCCCTACCTAATCTTGGGGATACATTTCTCATGAATGAGTAACCAAGGGAGATACAATTTTTAGGAGTTAGTGCATGTCTAATGCAACATTAATCACCATATTATGAGAGCCAATGCAATCATCCAGCAAAAAATACTTGTTTTCGCCCAACGTGGGGCTCGAACCCACGACCCTGAGATTAAGAGTCTCATGCTCTACCGACTGAGCTAGCCGGGCTCCCACTTAAATATGGTGTGCAGACTCATCATTTTTTATTAAGGAAAACCGTTTCTGGATATTCCTCTGCTCTTGTTTTGCAAGGAACTTCACTTTTATACATCCTTCAGAGGAAAGAATGTCAAGTAAAATAAGACGAAATGAAAATGGAAGGTGTGAAATTTTCATTTTGAGATTGCATAAGAAATCAAATTCCTCTCACGTGCTATAGAATACCTAAACACTTTTGATTAAACCACTTTAGTTGTTATAATGACACCAAATTTGAAAGCCATCTGTGACTTTTCTGTTCTTACTCTGCAACAACCATGGCAATTACAAGTTAAAAAGTAAAATGTATGCAAATTTTAGAATGGAGAATGCGGGCATCGATCCCGCTACCTCTCGCATGCTAAGCGAGCGCTCTACCATTTGAGCTAATTCCCCTGTGTGCTCACTCAGCATCACATTTCAAAAGTAACGTTACTGCTGTCCACACTTTATTTTAAGTCTAATTGCCCATAATATGAGTGTTCAGTTCACTCCTAACTGATGCCTTAACTACACCTAGGGGATGTTTTACACTTCAGGTTGGCATGTTTAGTACTTGAATAGGAGTGATATCACTGCATGTTAACCTAGACTCAGGCCCTACCTAATCTTGGAGATACATTTCTCATGAATGAGTAACCAAGGGAGATACAATTTTTAGGAGTTAGTGCATGTCTAATGCAAGATTAATCACCATATTATGAGAGCCAATGCTATCATCCAGCAAAAAATACTCGTTTTCGCCCAACGTGGGGCTTGAACCCACGACCCTGAGATTAAGAGTCTCATGCTCTACCGACTGAGCTAGCCGGGCTCCCACTTAAATATGGTATGCAGACTCATCATTTTTTATTAAGGAAAACTGTTTCTGGATATTCCTCTGCTCTTGTTTTGCAAGGAACTTCACTTTTATACATCCTTCAGAGGAAAGAATGTCAAGTAAAATAAGACGAAATGAAAATGGAAGGTGTGAAATTTTCATTTTGAGATTGCATAAGAAATCAAATTCCTCTCACGTGCTATAGAATACCTAAACACTTTTGATTAAACCACTTTAGTTGTTATAATGACACCAAATTTGAAAGCCATCTGTGACTTTTCTGTTCTTACTCTGCAACAACCATGGCAATTACAAGTTAAAAAGTAAAATGTATGCAAATTTTAGAATGGAGAATGCGGGCATCGATCCCGCTACCTCTCGCATGCTAAGCGAGCGCTCTACCATTTGAGCTAATTCCCCTGTGTGCTCACTCAGCATCACATTTCAAAAGTAACGTTACTGCTTTCCACACTTTATTTTAAGTCTAATTGCCCATAATATGAGTGTTCAGTTCACTCCTAACTGATGCCTTAACTACACCTAGGGGATGTTTTACACTTCAGGTTGGCATGTTTAGTACTTGAATAGGAGTGATATCACTGCATGTTAACCTAGACTCAGGCCCTACCTAATCTTGGAGATACATTTCTCATGAATGAGTAACCAAGGGAGATACAATTTTTAGGAGTTAGTGCATGTCTAATGCAAGATTAATCACCATATTATGAGAGCCAATGCTATCATCCAGCAAAAAATACTCGTTTTCGCCCAACGTGGGGCTCGAACCCACGACCCTCAGATTAAGAGTCTCATGATCTACCGACTGAGCTAGCCGGCTCCCACTTAAATACGGTATGCAGACACATCATTTTTTATTAAGGAAAACTGTTTCTGGATATTCCTCTGCTCTTGTTTTGCAAGGAACTTCACTTTTATACATCCTTCAGAGGAAAGAATGTCAAGTAAAATAAGACGAAATGAAAATGGAAGGTGTGAAATTTTCATTTTGAGATTGCATAAGAAATCAAATTCCTCTCACGTGCTATAGAATACCTAAACACTTTTGATTAAACCACTTTAGTTGTTATAATGACACCAAATTTGAAAGCCATCTGTGACTTTTCTGTTCTTACTCTGCAACAACCATGGCAATTACAAGTTAAAAAGTAAAATGTATGCAAATTTTAGAATGGAGAATGCGGGCATCGATCCCGCTACCTCTCGCATGCTAAGCGAGCGCTCTACCATTTGAGCTAATTCCCCTGTGTGCTCACTCAGCATCACATTTCAAAAGTAACGTTACTGCTGTCCACACTTTATTTTAAGTCTAATTGCCCATAACATGAGTGTTCAGTTCACTCCTAACTGATGCCTTATTTACACCTAGGGGATGTTTTACACTTCAGGTTGGCATGTTTAGTACTTGAACAGGAGTGATATCACTGTATGTTAACCTAGACTCAGGCCCTACCTAATCTTGGAGATACATTTCTCATGAATGAGTAACCAAGGGAGATACAATTTTTAGGAGTTAGTGCATGTCTAATGCAAGATTAATCACCATATTATGAGAGCCAATGCAATCATCCAGCAAAAAGTACTCGTTTTCGCCCAACGTGGGGCTTGAACCCACGACCCTGAGATTAAGAGTCTCATGCTCTACCGACTGAGCTAGCCGGGCTCCCACTTAAATATGGTATGCAGACTCATCATTTTTTATTAAGGAAAACCGTTTCTGGATATTCCTCTGCTCTTGTTTTGCAAGGAACTTCACTTTTATACATCCTTCAGAGGAAAGAATGTCAAGTAAAATAAGACGAAATGAAAATGGAAGGTGTGAAATTTTCATTTTGAGATTGCATAAGAAATCAAATTCCTCTCACGTGCTATAGAATACCTAAACACTTTTGATTAAACCACTTTAGTTGTTATAATGACACCAAATTTGAAAGCCATCTGTGACTTTTCTGTTCTTACTCTGCAACAACCATGGCAATTACAAGTTAAAAAGTAAAATGTATGCAAACTTTAGAATGGAGAATGCGGGCATCGATCCCGCTACCTCTCGCATGCTAAGCGAGCGCTCTACCATTTGAGCTAATTCCCCTGTGTGCTCACTCAGCATCACATTTCAAAAGTAACGTTACTGCTTTCCACACTTTATTTTAAGTCTAATTGCCCATAATATGAGTGTTCAGTTCACTCCTAACTGATGCCTTAACTACACCTAGGGGATGTTTTACACTTCAGGTTGGCATGTTTAGTACTTGAATAGGAGTGATATCACTGCATGTTAACCTAGACTCAGGCCCTACCTAATCTTGGAGATACATTTCTCATGAATGAGTATCCAAGGGAGATACAATTTTTAGGAGTTAGTGCATGTCTAATGCAAGATTAATCACCATATTATGAGAGCCAATGCTATCATCCAGCAAAAAATACTCGTTTTCGCCCAACGTGGGGCTCGAACCCACGACCCTGAGATTAAGAGTCTCATGCTCTACCGACTGAGCTAGCCGGGCTCCCACTTAAATATGGTGTGCAGACTCATCATTTTTTATTAAGGAAAACCGTTTCTGGATATTCCTCTGCTCTTGTTTTGCAAGGAACTTCACTTTTATACATCCTTCAGAGGAAAGAATGTCAAGTAAAATAAGACGAAATGAAAATGGAAGGTGTGAAATTTTCATTTTGAGATTGCATAAGAAATCAAATTCCTCTCACGTGCTATAGAATACCTAAACACTTTTGATTAAACCACTTTAGTTGTTATAATGACACCAAATTTGAAAGCCATCTGTGACTTTTCTGTTCTTACTCTGCAACAACCATGGCAATTACAAGTTAAAAAGTAAAATGCATGCAATTTTTAGAATGGAGAATGCAGGCATCGATCCCGCTACCTCTCGCATGCTAAGCGAGCGCTCTACCATTTGAGCTAATTCCCCTGTGTGCTCACTCAGCATCACATTTCAAAAGTAACGTTACTGCTGTCCACACTTTATTTTAAGTCTAATTGCCCATAACATGGGTGTTCAGTTCACTCCTAACTGATGCCTTAACTACACCTAGGGGATGTTTTACACTTCAGGTTGGCATGTTTAGTACTTGAATAGGAGTGATATCACTGCATGTTAACCTAGACTCAGGCCCTACCTAATCTTGGAGATACATTTCTCATGAATGAGTAACCAAGGGAGATACAATTTTTAGGAGTTAGTGCATGTCTAATGCAAGATTAATCACCATATTATGAGAGCCAATGCAATCATCCAGCAAAAAATACTCGTTTTCGCCCAACGTGGGGCTCGAACCCACGACCCTGAGATTAAGAGTCTCATGCTCTACCGACTGAGCTAGCCGGGCTCCCACTTAAATATGGTATGCAGACTCATCATTTTTTATTAAGGAAAACCGTTTCTGGATATTCCTCTGCTCTTGTTTTGCAAGGAACTTCACTTTTATACATCCTTCAGAGGGAAGAATGTCAAGTAAAATAAGACGAAATGAAAATGGAAGGTGTGAAATTTTCATTTTGAGATTGCATAAGAAATCAAATTCCTCTCACGTGCTATAGAATACCTAAACACTTTTGATTAAACCACTTTAGTTGTTATAATGACACCAAATTTGAAAGCCATCTGTGACTTTTCTGTTCTTACTCTGCAACAACCATGGCAATTACAAGTTAAAAAGTAAAATGTATGCAAATTTTAGAATGGAGAATGCGGGCATCGATCCCGCTACCTCTCGCATGCTAAGCGAGCGCTCTACCATTTGAGCTAATTCCCCTGTATGCTCACTCAGCATCACATTTCAAAAGTAACGTTACTGCTGTCCACACTTTATTTTAAGTCTAATTGCCCATAATATGAGTGTTCAGTTCACTCCTAACTGATGCCTTAACTACACCTAGGGGATGTTTTACACTTCAGGTTGGCATGTTTAGTACTTGAATAGGAGTGATATCACTGCATGTTAACCTAGACTCAGGCCCTACCTAATCTTGGAGATACATTTCTCATGAATGAGTAACCAAGGGAGATACAATTTTTAGGAGTTAGTGCATGTCTAATGCAAGATTAATCACCATATTATGAGAGCCAATGCTATCATCCAGCAAAAAATACTCGTTTTCGCCCAACGTGGGGCTCGAACCCACGACCCTGAGATTAAGAGTCTCATGCTCTACCGACTGAGCTAGCCGGCTCCCACTTAAATACGGTATGCAGACACATCATTTTTTATTAAGGAAAACTGTTTCTGGATATTCCTCTGCTCTTGTTTTGCAAGGAACTTCACTTTTATACATCCTTCAGAGGAAAGAATGTCAAGTAAAATAAGACGAAATGAAAATGGAAGGTGTGAAATTTTCATTTTGAGATTGCATAAGAAATCAAATTCCTCTCACGTGCTATAGAATACCTAAACACTTTTGATTAAACCACTTTAGTTGTTATAATGACACCAAATTTGAAAGCCATCTGTGACTTTTCTGTTCTTACTCTGCAACAACCATGGCAATTACAAGTTAAAAAGTAAAATGTATGCAAATTTTAGAATGGAGAATGCGGGCATCGATCCCGCTACCTCTCGCATGCTAAGCGAGCGCTCTACCATTTGAGCTAATTCCCCTGTGTGCTCACTCAGCATCACATTTCAAAAGTAACGTTACTGCTGTCCACACTTTATTTTAAGTCTAATTGCCCATAACATGAGTGTTCAGTTCACTCCTAACTGATGCCTTAACTACACCTAGGGGATGTTTTACACTTCAGGTTGGCATGTTTAGTACTTGAATAGGAGTGATATCACTGTATGTTAACCTAGACTCAGGCCCTACCTAATCTTGGAGATACATTTCTCATGAATGAGTAACCAAGGGAGATACAATTTTTAGGAGTTAGTGCATGTCTAATGCAAGATTAATCACCATATTATGAGAGCCAATGCTATCATCCAGCAAAAAATACTGGTTTTCGCCCAACGTGGGGCTCGAACCCACGACCCTGAGATTAAGAGTCTCATGCTCTACCGACTGAGCTAGCCGGGCTCCCACTAAAATATGGTATGCAGACTCATCATTTTTTATTAAGGAAAACTGTTTCTGGATATTCCTCTGCTCTTGTTTTGCAAGGAACTTCAATTTTATACATCCTTCAGAGGAAAGAATGTCAAGTAAAATAAGACGAAATGAAAATGGAAGGTGTGAAATTTTCATTTTGAGATTGCATAAGAAATCAAATTCCTCTCACGTGCTATAGAATACCTAAACACTTTTGATTAAACCACTTTAGTTGTTATAATGACACCAAACTTGAAAGCCATCTGTGATTTTTCTTTTCTTACTCTGCAACAACCATGGCAATTACAAGTTAAAAAGTAAAATGTAGGCAAATTTTAGAATGGAGAATGCGGGCATCGATCCCGCTATTTCTCACATGCTAAGCGAGCGCTCTACCATTTGAGCTAATTCCCCTGCGTGCTCACTCAGCATCACATTTCAAAAGTAACGTTACTGCTGTCCACACTTTATTTTAAGTCTAATTGCCCATAACATGAGTGTTCAGTTCACTCCTAACTGATGCCTTAACTACACCTAGGGGAGGTTTTACACTTCAGGTTGGCCTGTTTAGTACTTGAATATTAGTGATATCACTGTATGTTAACCTAGACTCAGGCTCCACCTAATCTTGGAGATACATTTCTCATGAATGAGTAACCAAGGGAGATACAATTTTTAGGAGTTAGTGCATGGCTAATGCAAGATTAATCACCATATTATGAGAGCCAATGCAATCATCCAGCAAAAAATACTCGTTTTCGCCCAACGTGGGGCTCGAACCCACGACTCTGAGATTAAGAGTCTCATGCTCTACCGACTGAGCTAGCCAGGCTCCTACTTAAATATGGTGTGCAGACTCATAATTTTTTATTAAGGAAAACTGTTTCTGGATATTCCTCTGCTCTTGTTGTGCAAGGAACTTCACTTTTATACATCCTTCAGAGGAAAGAATGTCAAGTAAAATAAGACGAAATGAAAATGGAAGGAGTGAAATTTTCATTTTGAGATTGCATAAGAAATCAAATTCCTCTCACGTGCTATAGAATACCTAAACACTTTTGATAAAACCACTTTAGTTGTTATAATGACACCAAATTTGAAAGCCATCTGTGACTTTTCTGTTCTTACTCTGCAACAACCATGGCAATTACAAGTTAAAAAGTAAAATGTATGCAAATTTTAGAATGGAGAATGCGGGCATCGATCCCGCTACCTCTCGCATGCTAAGCGAGCGCTCTACCATTTGAGCTAATTCCCCTGTGTGCTCACTCAGCATCACATTTCAAAAGTAATGTTACTGCTGTCCACACTTTATTTTAAGTCTAATTGCCCATAACATGAGTGTTCAGTTCACTCCTAACTGATGCCTTAACTACACCTAGGGGATGTTTTACACTTCAGGTTGGCATGTTTAGTACTTGAATAGGAGTGATATCACTGTATGTTAACCTAGACTCAGGCCCTACCTAATCTTGGAGATACATTTCTCATGAATGAGTAACCAAGGGAGATACAATTTTTAGGAGTTAGTGCATGTCTAATGCAAGATTAATCACCATATTATGAGAGCCAATGCTATCATCCAGCAAAAAATACTCGTTTTCGCCCAACGTGGGGCTCGAACCCATGACCCTGAGATTAAGAGTCTCATGCTCTACCGACTGAGCTAGCCGGGCTCCCACTTAAATATGGTATGCAGACTCATCATTTTTTATTAAGGAAAACCGTTTCTGGATATTCCTCTGCTCTTGTTTGGCAAGGAACTTCACTTTTATACATCCTTCAGAGGAAAGAATATCAAGTAAAATAAGACGAAATGAAAATGGAAGGTGTGAAATTTTCATTTTGAGATTGCATAAGAAATCAAATTCCTATCACGTGCTATAGAATACATAAACACTTTTGATTAAACCACTTTAGTTGTTATAATGACACCAAATTTGAAAGCCATCTGTGACTTTTCTGTTCTTACTCTGCAACAACCATGGCAATTACAAGTTAAAAAGTAAAATGTATGCAAATTTTAGAATGGAGAATGCGGGCATCGATACCGCTACCTCTCGCATGCTAAGCGAGCGCTCTACCATTTGAGCTAATTCCCCTGTGTGCTCACTCAGCATCACATTTCAAAAGTAACGTTACTGCTGTCCACACTTTATTTTAAGTCTAATTGCCCATAACATGAGTGTTCAGTTCACTCCTAACTGATGCCTTAACTACACCTAGGGGATGTTTTACACTTCAGGTTGGCATGTTTAGTACTTGAATAGGAGTGATATCACTGTATGTTAACCTAGACTCAGGCCCTATCTAATCTTGGAGATACATTTCTCATGAATGAGTAACCAAGGGAGATACAATTTTTAGGAGTTAGTGCATGTCTAATGCAAGATTAATCACCATATTATGAGAGCCAATGCAATCATCCAGCAAAAAATACTTGTTGTCGCCCAACGTCGGGCTTGAACCAACGACCCTGAGATTAAGAGTCTCATGCTCTACCGACTGAGCTAGCCGGGCTCCCACTTCAATATGGTATGCAGACTCATCATTTTTTAATTAAGGAAAACCGTTTCTGGATATTCCTCTGCTCTTGTTTTGCAAGGAACTTTACTTTTATACATCCTTCAGAGGAAAGAATGTCAAGTAAAATAAGACGAAATGAAAATGGAAGGTGTGAAATTTTCATTTTGAGATTGTATAAGAAATCAAATTCCTCTCACGTGCTATAGAATACCTAAACACTTTTGATTAAACCACTTTAGTTGTTATAATGACACCAAATTTGAAAGCCATCTGTGATTTTTCTGTTCTTACTCTGCAACAACCATGGCAATTACAAGTTAAAAAGTGAAATGTATGCAAATTTTAGAATGGAGAATGCGGGCATCGATCACGCTACCTCTCGCATGCTAAGCGAGCGCTCTACCATTTGAGCTAATTCCCCTGCGTGCGCACTCAGCATTACATTTCAAAAGTAACGTTACTGCTGTCCACACTTTATTTCAAGTCTAATTGCCCATAACATGAGTGTTCAGTTCACTCCTAACTGATGCCTTAACTACACCTAGGGGATGTTTTACACTTCAGGTTGGCCTGTTTAGTACTTGAATAGGAGTGATATCACTGTATGTTAACCTAGACTCAGGCCCTACCTAATCTTGGAGATACATTTCTCATGAATGAGTAACCAAGGGAGATACAATTTTTAGGAGTTAGTGCATGTCTAATGCAAGATTAATCACCATATTATGAGAGCCAATGCAATCATCCAGCAAAAAATACTCGTTTTCGCCCAATGTGGGGCTCGAACCCACGACCCTGAGATTAAGAGTCTCATGCTCCACCGACTGAGCTAGCCAGGCTCCTACTTAAATATGGTATGCAGACTCATAATTTTTTATTAAGGAAAACTGTTTCTGGATATTCCTCTGCTCTTGTTTTGCAAGGAACTTCACTTTTATACATCCTTCAGAGGAAAGAATGTCAAGTAAAATAAGACGAAATGAAAATGGAAGGTGTGAAATTTTCATTTTGAGATTGCATAAGAAATCAAATTCCTCTCACGTGCTATAGAATACCTAAACACTTTTGATTAAACCACTTTAGTTGTTATAATGACACCAAACTTGAAAGCCATCTGTGATTTTTCTGTTCTTACTCTGCAACAACCATGGCAATTACAAGTTAAAAAGTAAAATGTATGCAAATTTTAGAATGGAGAATGCGGGCATCGATCCCGCTACCTCTCACATGCTAAGCGAGCGTTCTACCATTTGAGCTAATTTCCCTGCGTGCTCACTCAGCATCACATTTCAAAAGTAACGTTACTGCTGTCCACACTTTATTTCAAGTCTAATTGCCCATAACATGAGTGTTCAGTTCACTCCCAACTGATGCCTTAACTACACCTAGGGGAGGTTTTACACTTCAGGTTGGCCTGTTTAGTACTTGAATATTAGTGATATCACTGTATGTTAACCTAGACTCAGGCTCCACCTAATCTTGGAGATACATTTCTCATGAATGAGTAACCAAGGGAGATACAATTTTTAGGAGTTAGTGCATGGCTAATGCAAGATTCATCACCATATTATGAGAGCCAATGCAATCATCCAGCAAAAAATACTCGTTTTCGCCCAACGTGGGGCTCGAACCCACGACTCTGAGATTAAGAGTCTCATGCTCTACCGACTGAGCTAGCCAGGCTCCTACTTAAATATGGTGTGCAGACTCATAATTTTTTATTAAGGAAAACTGTTTCTGGATATTCCTCTGCTCTTGTTGTGCAAGGAACTTCACTTTTATACATCCTTCAGAGGAAAGAATGTCAAGTAAAATAAGACGAAATGAAAATGGAAGGAGTGAAATTTTCATTTTGAGATTGCATAAGAAATCAAATTCCTCTCACGTGCTATAGAATACCTAAACACTTTTGATTAAACCACTTTAGTTGTTATAATGACACCAAACTTGAAAGCCATCTGTGATTTTTCTTTTCTTACTCTGCAACAACCATGGCAATTACAAGTTAAAAAGTAAAATGTATGCAAATTTTACAATGGAGAATGCGGGCATCGATCCCGCTACCTCTCACATGCTAAGCGAGCGCTCTACCATTTGAGCTAATTCCCCTGCGTGCTCACTCAGCATCACATTTCAAAAGTAACGTTACTGCTGTCCACTCTTTATTTCAAGTCTAATTGCCCATAACATGAGTGTTCAGTTCACTCCTAACTGATGCCTTAACTACACCTAGGGGAGGTTTTACACTTCAGGTTGGCCTGTTTAGTACTTGAATATTAGTGATATCACTGTATGTTAACCTAGACTCAGGCTCCACCTAATCTTGGAGATACATTTCTCATGAATGAGTAACCAAGGGAGATACAATTTTTAGGAGTTAGTGCATGGCTAATGCAAGATTCATCACCATATTATGAGAGCCAATGCAATCATCCAGCAAAAAATACTCGTTTTCGCCCAACGTGGGGCTGGAACCCACGACTCTGAGATTAAGAGTCTCATGCTCTACCGACTGAGCTAGCCAGGCTCCTACTTAAATATGGTGTGCAGACTCATAATTTTTTATTAAGGAAAACTATTTCTGGATATTCCTCTGCTCTTGTTGTGCAAGGAACTTCACTTTTATACATCCTTCAGAGGAAAGAATGTCAAGTAAAATAAGACGAAATGAAAATGGAAGGAGTGAAATTTTCATTTTGAGATTGCATAAGAAATCAAATTCCTCTCACGTGCTATAGAATACCTAA
>NC_140585.1:120739803-120742303 GCF_964204655.1 Triturus cristatus | reverse complement strand
TAGAGTTGAGCAGAAGCATAAGATTCCCCACTGCTTCATTCCATTTTCCATTAGATTACAGATGTAAATTGTTTTTGATGGTATGGTCTGTGCAGATTGAAATATTCAGAGCATATTCTGACTTTTAGTTAACACATCTGTAAGCAATTTGGCCATCACTGAATTCAACGTTTATCTCAATCGTAATAGAGAAGGATAATGACAAATATAGTTTACAATGTTATTAAGTACATCATTTTATTTAATTGTGTGAATAAAAGGAATCGTCTCCCCGTCGGGGAATTGAACCCCGGTCTCCCGCGTGACAGGCGGGGATACTGACCACTATACTAACGAGGACATATTGGCTTCAGTTCAACAGTGCTCACCTCCATGAGGTTAGGGCATGCCCTCAATCAATTCACAGTATTGTAATAGGCAGCTTTGCTTCCTTTGGTTAGGAGAAGCAATCTTTTTTCATAAATGATTACAAATCAGAAATTCCTAGCCAAAAATAATCTGCTTTAATAAGAAATGATTGATTAAAATAAATACCTATTTATCGATCTGTCTATCTATCTTTCTATCTATCTATGTATATGTATATATATATATATATATATATATATATATATATATATATATATATATATACAATCAGCTCACTTTAACATTTGCAGCTTATAACCATTTACCACCAGGGGTCACTACTAACAAAAAGCATCCACTCCACTTCTAAATCCAGCCCCTAGAGTTGAGCAGAAGCATAAGATTCCCCACTGCTTCATTCCATTTTCCATTAGATTACAGATGTAAATTGTTTTTGATGGTATGGTCTGTGCAGATTGAAATATTCAGAGCATATTCTGACTTTTAGTTAACACATCTGTAAGCAATTTGGCCATCACTGAATTCAACGTTTATCTCAATCGTAATAGAGAAGGATAATGACAAATATAGTTTACAATGTTATTAAGTACATCATTTTATTTAATTGTGTGAATAAAAGGAATCGTCTCCCCGTCGGGGAATTGAACCCCGGTCTCCCGCGTGACAGGCGGGGATACTGACCACTATACTAACGAGGACATATTGGCTTCAGTTCAACAGTGCTCACCTCCATGAGGTTAGGGCATGCCCTCAATCAATTCACAGTATTGTAATAGGCAGCTTTGCTTCTTTTGGTTAGGAGAAGCAATCTTTTTTCATAAATGATTACAAATCAGAAATTCCTAGCCAAAAATAATCTGCTTTAATAAGAAATGATTGATTAAAATAAATACCTATTTATCGATCTGTCTATCTATCTTTCTATCTATCTATGTATATGTATATATATATATATATATATATATATATATATATATATATATACAATCAGCTCACTTTAACATTTGCAGCTTATAACCATTTACCACCAGGGGTCACTACTAACAAAAAGCATCCACTCCACTTCTAAATCCAGCCCCTAGAGTTGAGCAGAAGCATAAGATTCCCCACTGCTTCATTCCATTTTCCATTAGATTACAGATGTAAATTGTTTTTGATGGTATGGTCTGTGCAGATTGAAATATTCAGAGCATATTCTGACTTTTAGTTAACACATCTGTAAGCAATTTGGCCATCACTGAATTCAACGTTTATCTCAATCGTAATAGACAAGGATAATGACAAATATAGTTTACAATGTTATTAAGTACATCATTTTATTTAATTGTGTGAATAAAAGGAATCGTCTCCCCGTCGGGGAATTGAACCCCGGTCTCCCGCGTGACAGGCGGGGATACTGACCACTATACTAACGAGGACATATTGGCTTCAGTTCAACAGTGCTCACCTCCATGAGGTTAGGGCATGCCCTCAATCAATTCACAGTATTGTAATAGGCAGCTTTGCTTCTTTTGGTTAGGAGAAGCAATCTTTTTTCATAAATGATTACAAATCAGAAATTCCTAGCCAAAAATAATCTGCTTTAATAAGAAATGATTGATTAAAATAAATACCTATTTATCGATCTGTCTATCTATCTTTCTATCTATCTATGTATATGTATATATATATATATATATATATATATATATATATATATATATACAATCAGCTCACTTTAACATTTGCAGCTTATAACCATTTACCACCAGGGGTCACTACTAACAAAAAGCATCCACTCCACTTCTAAATCCAGCCCCTAGAGTTGAGCAGAAGCATAAGATTCCCCACTGCTTCATTCCATTTTCCATTAGATTACAGATGTAAATTGTTTTTGATGGTATGGTCTGTGCAGATTGAAATATTCAGAGCATATTCTGACTTTTAGTTAACACATCTGTAAGCAATTTGGCCATCACTGAATTCAACGTTTATCTCAATCGTAATAGAGAAGGATAATGACAAATATAGTTTACAATGTTATTAAGTACATCATTTTATTTAATTGTGCGAATAAAAGGAATCGTCTCCCCGTCGGGGAATTGAACCCCGGTCTCCCGCGTGACAGGCGGGGATACTGACCACTATACTA
>NC_140585.1:120732303-120734803 GCF_964204655.1 Triturus cristatus | reverse complement strand
CAGGCGGGGATACTGACCACTATACTAACGAGGACATATTGGCTTCAGTTCAACAGTGCTCACCTCCATGAGGTTAGGGCATGCCCTCAATCAATTCACAGTATTGTAATAGGCAGCTTTGCTTCTTTTGGTTAGGAGAAGCAATCTTTTTTCATAAATGATTACAAATCAGAAATTCCTAGCCAAAAATAATCTGCTTTAATAAGAAATGATTGATTAAAATAAAAACCTATTTATCGATCTGTCTATCTATCTTTCTATCTATCTATGTATATGTATATATATATATATATATATATATATATATATATATATATATATATACAATCAGCTCACTTTAACATTTGCAGCTTATAACCATTTACCACCAGGGGTCACTACTAACAAAAAGCATCCACTCCACTTCTAAATCCAGCCCCTAGAGTTGAGCAGAAGCATAAGATTCCCCACTGCTTCATTCCATTTTCCATTAGATTACAGATGTAAATTGTTTTTGATGGTATGGTCTGTGCAGATTGAAATATTCAGAGCATATTCTGACTTTTAGTTAACACATCTGTAAGCAATTTGGCCATCACTGAATTCAACGTTTATCTCAATCGTAATAGAGAAGGATAATGACAAATATAGTTTACAATGTTATTAAGTACATCATTTTATTTAATTGTGTGAATAAAAGGAATCGTCTCCCCGTCGGGGAATTGAACCCCGGTCTCCCGCGTGACAGGCGGGGATACTGACCACTATACTAACGAGGACATATTGGCTTCAGTTCAACAGTGCTCACCTCCATGAGGTTAGGGCATGCCCTCAATCAATTCACAGTATTGTAATAGGCAGCTTTGCTTCCTTTGGTTAGGAGAAGCAATCTTTTTTCATAAATGATTACAAATCAGAAATTCCTAGCCAAAAATAATCTGCTTTAATAAGAAATGATTGATTAAAATAAATACCTATCTATCGATCTGTCTATCTATCTTTCTATCTATCTATGTATATATATATATATATATATATATATATATATACAATCAGCTCACTTTACCATTTGCAGCTTATAACCATTTACCACCAGGGGTCACTACTAACAAAAAGCATCCTCTCCACTTCTAAATCTAGCCCCTAGAGTTGAGCAGAAGCATAAGATTCCCCACTGCTTCATTCCATTTCCATTAGATTATAGATGTAAATTGTTTTTGATGGTATGGTCTGTGCAGATTGAAATATTCAGAGCATATTCTGACTTTTAGTTAACACATCTGTAAGCAATTTGGCCATCACTGAATTCAACGTTTATCTCAATCGTAATAGACAAGGATAATGACAAATATAGTTTACAATGTTATTAAGTGCATCATTTTATTTAATTGTGTGAATAAAAGGAATCGTCTCCCCGACGGGGAATTGAACCCCGGTCTCCCGCGTGACAGGCGGGGATACTGGCAACTATACTATCGAGGACATATTGGCTTCAGTTCAACAGTGCTCACCTCCATGAGGTTAGGGCATGCCCTCAATCAATTCACAGTATTGTAATAGGCAGCTTTGCTTCTTTTGGTTAGGAGAAGCAATCTTTTTTCATAAATGATTACAAATCAGAAATTCCTAGCCAAAAATAATCTGCTTTAATAAGAAATGATTGATTAAAATAAATACCTATTTATCGATCTGTCTATCTATCTTTCTATCTATCTATGTATATGTATATATATATATATATATATATATATATATATATATATATATATATATACAATCAGCTCACTTTAACATTTGCAGCTTATAACCATTTACCACCAGGGGTCACTACTAACAAAAAGCATCCACTCCACTTCTAAATCCAGCCCCTAGAGTTGAGCAGAAGCATAAGATTCCCCACTGCTTCATTCCATTTTCCATTAGATTACAGATGTAAATTGTTTTTGATGGTATGGTCTGTGCAGATTGAAATATTCAGAGCATATTCTGACTTTTAGTTAACACATCTGTAAGCAATTTGGCCATCACTGAATTCAACGTTTATCTCAATCGTAATAGAGAAGGATAATGACAAATATAGTTTACAATGTTATTAAGTACATCATTTTATTTAATTGTGTGAATAAAAGGAATCGTCTCCCCGTCGGGGAATTGAACCCCGGTCTCCCGCGTGACAGGCGGGGATACTGACCACTATACTAACGAGGACATATTGGCTTCAGTTCAACAGTGCTCACCTCCATGAGGTTAGGGCATGCCCTCAATCAATTCACAGTATTGTAATAGGCAGCTTTGCTTCTTTTGGTTAGGAGAAGCAATCTTTTTTCATAAATGATTACAAATCAGAAATTCCTAGCCAAAAATAATCTGCTTTAATAAGAAATGATTGATTAAAATAAATACCTATTTATCGATCTGTCTATCTATCTTTCTATCTATCTATGTATATGTATATATATATATATATATATATATATATATATATATATATATATATATATATACAATCAGCTCACTTTAA